>NW_006409285.1:64300-65690 GCF_000296735.1 Chrysochloris asiatica | reverse complement strand
GGTTGGCCCAGGATCGGACATTGTTTCATTCTTCTGAGCATGGGGTTGCTATGAGTTGGTTCCGACTCGATGGCACCTGACAACAACAACAACCAAAACCATGGTATTTTCAATGCAAAAATATGCATGCAAAAGCTGGACAGTGAATAAGGAAGACTGTAGAAGAATTGATGCTTTTGAGTTAGGTGTTGGAGGAGAATATTGAAAGTACCGTGGGCTGCCAAAAGAACCAACAGATCTGTGTTGGAAGAAGTGCAGCCAGAGTGCTTCTTGAAGGCCAGGATGGCCAAAATTCATCTATCATACTTTGGACATATTGTCAGGAGGAACCAGTCTCTGGAGAAGGATATTATGTTTGCTAAGGTAGAGGGTCAGAGAAAAAGAAGAAGACCCCCAGCGAGATGGATTGGCAAAGTGGCAGCATCAATAGGCTCAAGTGTGGCAACAATAGTGAGGTTCGTTCAGGATCAGGCAATGTTTTGTTTGCTGTGCATAAGGTTGCTATGAGTCAGTACTGATTCGGTGGTACCTAACAACAAGAATAATGGTTATGAATTGGGTTGCTAACTTCAAGGTTGGCAGTTTGAAGCTACCAGCCATTGTGTGGGATAAAGATGAGGCTTTCTGCTCCTGTGATGATTTATAGGCTCAGAAACTCTGTGCAGGGTCACTATGAGTCAGAAACCGACTCCACGATATTTAGCAACATATCCTCCATACTTCTATTGCTAAAAAAGTTGAATTGATTATAAAAACACAACTATGCATAAAATGTGATTCTGAGTCAAATTGAAATGTAGTTTTATGATAGCTTAACAAATAAATTTGCTTATAGTTTTTCTTTTAACTTTCTCTCACTGAAGTGACAAATGCCTAAAGTTTTGTATATCTAATCTAAAATTAACTGATATATATTTGAAACATGCATTGCCTCTCGTTTATTACACATATAATTTTCATTCCAAGTGGTACATAAAACAACATAACTCATGAAACATGTGCACATTCACTCATGTCTTAGACTTAGTAATAAACTGCATGCTAATAGTTATTGTATGTTTTGTAGCATGTTTTAAATATAGGCCTTTGTTACTTTATCCCTTAGTAATTCCTAATTATCTTATTTGTGCCATAATTTATGATAAAGGAGAAAGTTTTTCCTAGTTGCCTAACCACCACAGCATAAAAATAATCTTTGTGCTTCTTAAGGATGTGTAAGAAGCACATATAGGCTATTGAGACTCTTTTTCCCCTATTAATACCAGACAATGTTGCAGCTATCCACTGTCAAGATCCCAAATTAAAGAGACATTGAGTAGATGTGACCTGTATTTAATACATGTAGCAAAACATAGACAAACAAATATTACTATAATTAGACACACTGAAT
>NW_006409285.1:56242-62568 GCF_000296735.1 Chrysochloris asiatica | reverse complement strand
TATTGTTTTGCTATGGAATAAGCATTGAATTGCTTATCTCAAGGGTGGTTATTCAAACCAACTAGTTGGTCCTTTGGAAACCATATGCAGGGTCCTTATAAGTAAGATCAGACTCAAGGGCAATTAACAAAAATAGTGCATATTATTTATAGAGATATAAAATTTATGCATATATAAAATGTATACATTGTGATGTTTGCCATTTTAATCTACTTGCATATTTTATACCTGTGAATCAATCCAGGTATCAGATAAAAGCAGATGTCATACTCAAACATTCAATTGACGAAATTCTTGAAATCTTCAAATTATTCATGTTTAAAGATAATATGGAGAATATACCACCACTCATCTGTCAATTTCTCATACTTGGATGTTTGCATGCTGCTGTGATGCTGTAAGCTATGCCACCGGTATTTTAAATACCCGTGTATCACCCAGGGTGGACAGATTTAAGCTGAGCTTCCAGACACACAGACTAGGAAGAAGCAGAGGCAGACTACTTCTGAATGTTTAGCTACTGAAACCTTTATAAGTAGAAATGGAACACTGTCAGGTAGCACCAGAATATGTAATATTGAAACATTTTGAATAACCCAGAATATTGCCAGGCATAGTGCAGTAAGGCTAACCTCTCAGGTAGGATAGAACTCAAAATATAACTAAAGAAAAGCTGCCTCCTTAAATTAGTTGTTGTGTTTAAGGGTCATTGAGTTCTGATCCATGGCAATTGTGTGCAAGATAACAAAACACTGCTGTGTCCTGATTCATCCTCATAATTGTGTCTATGTTTGAGCCAATTGTGGCTACTACTGTTCCAATACATCCCTTAGGAGGTGTCACACTTTTGTTATCTTTCTACTTTACCAAGTATGATGTACTTATCCAGGGAATGGTGCTTTCTGATAACATATCTGAAGTATGAAAGAAGAAGTATGGCCATCTTGGCTGCTAAGAGACATTCTGATAGTACACCTTCCAACACAGATTTATCTGTTATTTTGGCAGTCTAAGGTACTTTTAATGTTCTCCTCCATCACCATAACCCAAATAAATATATTCTTTTATGATCTTTTTTATTCATTGTCCAATTTTCATATGCATATGAAGGAACTCTGGTAGCGTAGTGGTTACGAATCGGGCTGCGAACCTTAAGGTCAGCGGTTCAAAACTACCAGCCGCTCCGCGGGAGAAAGATGAGGCTTTCTACTCCCGTAAAGATTTACACCCTTGGAAACCCTGTACAGGGTCGCTATGGGTCGGACCCGACTCGATGGCACTTAACAACAACAACAACAACATGAGGTTACTGAAAATGCCATGGCTTTGGCCAGACACACTTTAGTCCTGAAATTGACACTGCATAACTAGGATGAACCTTGAGGATATTTTACTGAGTGAAATTAGTGAGTAACAAAAGGAGAAATACTGCATAGGACCGCTATTGTAAAAGCTTAAGAAAAAGTACCCACACTAAAGGGATAAGAAAAATCTTTGTTGGTTACTGGGGTATAGGAGATGGTGTGAGGGTAGGAAGGGGAAGGTGAAGCACAAGGTAAGGCATAGATACAAGATAGTTTGGGTGCTGGGAGGGAAAGGCAATACATTAGAAGGGGGATGGGAATGGAAGAACAAGGCTGATAGGAGAACAGTCAGGCAGGTTAGCATGGGCTAAAGGTTACAGAAGTAAATAGTGATATATGTTCAACCTTGGAAAAACAGGGCTCTGGGATACAGGGATTGATGCATGCTTTGAATGGGTAAAAGAGGGTAAATAATGTTAAGATGCGTGGATGTCTTTTTAATCTTGCTTTCCCTTGCTTATTACTGTAAAATAAACACTTAAGGAGGAGAGAAAAGAATAGCCAGAAACCTCACTATAGAAAGCTTATAAGTCTGTCTTCTGCCTATAACTGACTGGAATACCTAAAATGGGGCTAGAACTTGCCCAAGGAAGGAGGCTTCCTGCAGAGCCTTTGCATTGCATAAAACCATATGTGGAATCTGTATCCCCATCCAGAATTTTCTGAGGTGGGAAATTTCCACTTGAAAGGACAAGCAGACCAGCCTGGAGTTGCTAGAAAAACAGAAGCTACTTCTTGAAAGAAAGACCAACAGGAAAACTCAAAAACAGTAATGGCAGTCTGAATGACTACTATAAGAACAAGTAAGTTGTGTGCCAGGGAGCCATCAGGGCAAGCAATCGGGTCCCTACAGGGCAAGCCTCCTTCCAAGACTAATATGCAAGGAAATCCATGAGCAGGTACATGGCCTTGCTGGTGACAATGTTGGTTTCCCGATAAGGGGAAATAGGGGGAAACAGAAATGAAGTTGTGAGTTAAGTCCTATCACATTGAACAGAACTGGATTGAGACCTGTTAGGTAAGCAGTATGGTGAGCCCTAAAGACTCCTAGACCCAGGGACAGGGACATGGCCACAGAGGACTAAAGCAGAGAGTGAAGCGTCCAGCTGATATGAAGTGAGGGAGATGTACAAGAACATCCATACTCACAGATAGCACCCATTTGACCTGGCTTCAATGGCTGGATGATCAGACCACAACAAGAGCAATCTGCTACAATTTGATGGACTTGACCTATACTTAATGATGTAGTAACTCAAATGTGGGAATGGATCTTTACAGTGAGGATCATTCCCATCCCCTCTGTACACACAGTTGACAGGGATGGGCAACTTAGACATTGGCTACCCAAAATGTAGGGACTCCAAAGGCACAAAATGACTGGCTTACAAACTTTTCAAGAGGGAGCCTAGTGTCAAACCAGCCTGGAGTGGCCAGAAGAACAGGAGATATGTCCTGAAAGAAAGACAGTGAAGAAGAACACAAAATAATATAGGCAGGCTGACTGATGACTTCAAGAACAAACAAATGGCTTGCACAGGAGACATCAAGGCAAGTGGTCGGGTCACCCTCAAGGCAAACCCCCTTCTAAGACTAAGGCTCAATGGGAATGCATGCTCCGATTGGCAACCACTTTTGTCACCGACAAGGGGAAGTGAGGGAAAAACAGCAATGAAGCTACGAACTAAGCCCTACAATGCTCAATAGACTCCTGTGAACTCAGATGAAGACCTGGTTGGCCAGCAGTATGCCAAGTCCAGGGGACTCTTGGACCCAGAGTCAGCGACATAGCCACAGAGGACTAGAGTGAAGAGTAAAGTGCCCAGCTGATAAGAAGAGAGGACACATGCATAAGTACACCCACACTTGCAGAAAATACCCACTTGACCTGGCTTCAATGGCTTTATGATCAGAGCTCAAACAGAAGAAGACAGAAGAGGGAAAAAGGAATAATCTGACACAATTGGATGAACTTGACACACATCTATGGAAGCAATAGCTCAAAAGAGTGAACAAATATTCACACCGAGGATCATTCCCACCTCCGCCGCACATGGAGAGTACAGGGATGGGCAACTTGGATATTGGCTACCCAGAATGGGTGGGGAGGGGAGCTACAGAGGCAAGAAGTGACTGGCTTACAATCTTTCAAGAGGGAACCTAGATTCAGAGGGTGTGGAGCAAGGTAGAATTTCCACTGAGTAGTATCCATTCTGTCTATTCAGGGCTGATGAAAGGAGATGCAGATAGGTCCCTTGTGATACAATAGTGAATAATTGTTATCAGGACTGATTGTAAGGGCTGGAAATGTAAAAGTGGACATTTTTGGGCAAAGGGAGGGGAGTGATTAACCTTACAGTTTAGGAACAGAGGTCCCTAGGACCATCAAAGGAGAAGAGCAGAGAACTGAACCCTACCCAGAGAAGCAGTGATTCCAGGGATGGAGACAGAGATGATGAAATGCGGAGTTGGAGCTGCTGGAGGCTTTGGATCTGGAGAGAGAGAGGGGCGGTGTGTGGATGACAGGGGGGCAGGCCTGTGGGGTATACCCTTTGGTTGATCTATGATGCATGTAAGGTATTGTAACCATGGTAAGGAAATGATATATGACAGGATCAATGTGAACCTGATGTCCTCCCATGTAAATGATCACAGTAAAGCATTAAAAAAAAAAAAAAAAGAGGAAGCCTAGTCTGAGAATATGGGGGAAGGTTGAATCTTCACAGAGTGGTTTCCAACCTGTCTGGAATGGGCTGGTGACAGGAGATGGTGATAGAACTCTTGTGGTTCAATAATGAATAATTGCTATCAGGGCTAATTGTGAGTGTTTCAAATGTAAATGCAGACATTTTTAACAAAAGTAGGGGAGTGGTTGATCTTGCAGTCCAGGAGCAGAGGACCCTGGGACCACAAGGGATAAGAGAGAAGTGTGGGACCCTGTCCAGAGAAGCAGTGACACCAGAGATGGAGGCAGAGACGATTATGTGGAGAGATGGAGCAACTGGGGACCCTGGACTCAGAGAGGAAGAGGGTCTGTGTGCTGATGGCCTGGGGGCAGGCTTGTGGGGCAGGCTTGTTTGGTTGTTTGGTGGTGTGGTTGTATATTCCTGAGTGCTTCAGTACACATCCAAAAAAGAAAAGAAAAGAAAAAACAGAGGGAATGGAAGCAAATGATGTTGAATGATGATGCATGGAGAGGATTGTAAACATTGCAATGAAATTAAATATGGTAAGATGAAAGTAAAGCTGATGTTCTCACATGTAAACTATCACCCAATTCACAAGAGAAACTTAAAAAAAGATAGACATTCTTGCTCTTGAAGATTTTAAAGAGGACTTGTACAGCAGATTTGCCTAATACAATACATTGCTTGATGTCTTGACTATTTCAACTATAAATATTGATGATGAATCCAAGGAAAAAGAAGTATTTGACAACTTCAATTTTTCTCTATTTATAACTATGTTATTTACTGCTCCTGAAGTGATGATTATTGTTTTCTTTACACTGAGGTGCAACCCAAACCAAAGATAGTAGTCTTCAATCATCATCAGTAAATATGCCTAAACCCTTCATTCTCAGAAAACAAATCTGTATCATCTGCAGATCCACGGTCATTAATAAGCCATCCTCTAATACTGATGTCATGTTAATCTTCATATAATCTAGCTTCTCTGATTATTTTCTCAGTAAACAGATTGAATAAGTGTGGAGAAAGAATACAATCCATGCACACACCTTTCCTGATTTTAAACCATTCACTGATCCCTTGTTCTCTTCAAACAACAGTCTCTTGGTCTATATACAGGTTCTTCATAAGCACAATTGAGTGGTCCAGAATAATTATGCTCCCCTTTTTTTCCATAGCTTTCATGATCTACATAACTAAAAGCCTTTGCATAGTCAAAAAGTATAGGTAAACATCTTTCTCTACTTTCAGGAAAGATTCATCTGTAGTCCATGCCATCACAGGAATCTGGTTTGAACCTCTGGCAGTTCCTTTTGAATGTACTGTTGCAACTTTTTTAAATTATCTTTAGCAAAATTTTAATTTAATATTAATGCTACAATATGATGATTTCCTCATGTCAATAGGTTACCTGTCTAAGGAATGTGAAAATATGTGGGTATCTTCCAATCAGTTGGCCTCAAAATCAGCTCTCTTCAAAATTTGTTGACATTGATCAGTGTGTGCCTATAGTGCTGCATGAGGTTGTTGAAAGATATTCATTTGCATTCCATCTATTTTCAGAATCCTGGATTTTGCCAATGTTCAGTGTATTCTGGATTTCTTCTTTATGAATCATCGGGTCTTGATCAGTTGCTATCTCTTAAAAATGGTTGAAGCTCAAATATTTCATTTTGGTAGTGTGACTCTGCATAGTCCTTCAATTTTCTTGTTACCCTTTTTGTATCACTCAATAGTCTGCTCAAAGAAAGAGATAAACACACTAAGCAGAGGGAAATGTAAAGCTTCAACTGTAATTTTGAATTGCTCAGAATAGAATTTAACATGAATGAATTAAAGATTTTGAGACCTACATTTTCTGATGGGGTACATCACAAAATGAGGAGCAACAGTTGTAAATATCCATTAATAATCAGAATATGGACTGTATAACACATAATTCTGGGAAAATTCAAAGTTGTTTAAAATGAAATTGAATGCTTAAAGATCAATATTCTAAGGCAAGAGTTAGCTGAAAACACTAGTATTCGTTATTTTGAATCTGAAAATCATGTGATTTCCTTTGCTAGGAATTGCAAAATTAGGAAGAACAGTGTCACTTTCATCATCAAAAGGAACATTACAAGTTATGTTTTGAAGTATAAAGTTTTCTGTAATAGGATAATATCCACACATCTCCTAAGAAATCAAATTAATAATATTATTATTCAAAATTATGCACCAACCACAAAAGCCAGTGATGAAAAAATTGAAGAATTCTACCAACATTATC
>NW_006409285.1:46376-55411 GCF_000296735.1 Chrysochloris asiatica | reverse complement strand
TTGGATCAACTATCAACATTTGCTGAAGCAGCAGTCAAGACTAAAGATGACGTATTGCATTAGGCAAATCTGCTGCACTGGAACTTTTTTAAGTGTTGAAGAGCAAAGATGTCAGCTTGAGGACTAAGGTGTGCCTGACCCAAGCCCTGGTATTTTCAATAACCTCATATGGATGTGAAAGCTGGACAGTGAATAAGGAGGATCATAGAAGAATTGATGCCTTTGAATTGTGGTGTTGGAGGAGAATATTAAAAGTGTCATGGGCTGCCAAAAGAACCAATAGATCTATATTGGAAGAAGTGCAGCCAGAATGCTCGTTTGAGGCCAGGATGGCTAAGCTTCATCTCTCATACTTTGGACATATTGTCAGGAGAGAACAGTCACTGGAGAAGGATGTCATGCTGGGTAAGATGGAGGGTCAGCGAAAAAGAGGAAGACCCCGGCGAGATGGATCGACCAGATGGCATCATTGATGGCAGCGGTAGTGAGGTTGCCCAAGGATTGGACATTGTTTCATTCTGCTGTGCATGGGGTCGCTATGAGTCAGCTCCGACTCGATGGCACCTGACAACAACAACAATATAAACAATATACATATATTCTAATGACTGATATTTAATTCTTCAAGTGTAACTCATGATTCTTTCATTTCCAGACCTGAGACTGTCAGAGTCATAACACATATGTTTAAGAAAGCAAAATAAATAAATAAAATAAATAAATTACTTTCTTCCTCTAACAGTATACTAAGTACATACAGTAGTAATTTCCCAATATCCACGGACCAAAAAAAAAATGGAACATCTGTAGTTGTAATGTAGAAACTATGCTGGCCACTATATCCAAAGTGCCACCCCTTGTCTATCAGTTCGTCATACTGTGGTGACATCTGTGGTGCTGTGATTCTAGAAGGTATGCCAAGGGTATTTAAACATTTCCAAGGTGGAAAGGTTTCAGCTGAGCTTTCAGAAGAAGACAGACTTGGAAGAAGGAGAGACAGACTGCTTCTGAATGTTTAGTCACAGAAAACCTTATGAATAGCAGTGGAACACTGTCATCACCAACAGTTGAATATTAAAACATGATGATGAGCACCAGAATATTTTCAGAAATAGTGCCAGAAGATGAGCCCCTCAGGTTTGAAGGCACTCAAAACGCAACTGGGGAAAAGCTGCCTCCTCAAAGTAGAGTCTACCCTAATGACACCAAAAGAGTAAAGCCACCAGTACCTTTGATTGCTGATGATGCAAAACTCATCATGAAGAGAAACACCTGTAAACATCTATTAATACTTACAACATGAGATGCATAAAGTATGCATCTATGAAAATTGGAAATTGTAAAAAATGAAATGGAACTTATTAGCATTGATATCCTAGGCATTAGTGAACTGAAATGGATTGGTATTGGCCATTTTTAATCTGAAAGTCACATGGTTTACTATGCCAGGAATGGCAAATTGAAGAGGAATGATGTTACATACATCATCCAAAAGAACATTTCAAAATCAGTCATGAAATACAACATTATTTGTGATAGGATATTATTCATGCACCTATAAGGAAGACAAGTTAATACCATTATTATTCAAATTTAATAGCCAACAAATACTACAAATGATGAAACTGAAGAAGTCTACCAAATCCTTTAGTCTTAAATGGATCAAACATACCATCAAGATTTATTGACAATTACTGGCAATTGGAATGGAAATGTTGAAAATAAAGAGGAAGGACCAGTAGTTGGAAAATATGGAACTGTTTATAGAAATGATGCTGGAGTTTGCATGATAAAATTTTGCAGGACCAATGACTTGTTCATTGCAAATACCTTTTTTACACAACATAGTCTATGATATAGACTTCACTGGGTGGAGTACATGGAAACCAAATTGACTACATCTATGGAAAGAGACGGTGACAAAGCTCCATATTCTCAGGCAAAACAAGGACATGGAGCAGACTGTGGAGCAGACCATCAATTCCTCATATGCACATTCGGGCTGAAGTTGTGGAAAAATAAAATCAGTCCACGAGAGCTAAAATATGATCTTGAATATATCCCACCTGTATTATGAGACTATGTGAAGGACAGATTTTGATACAATAGTCAAGAAAGACGAAAGACCAGAAGAGTAATTGGATGACATCAAGTATATCATACAGGTTGTTGTTGTTGTTAAGTGTCGTCGAGTCGGTTCCGACTCATAGCTACCCTGTACAGGGTTTCTGAGGGTGTAAATCTTTACGGGAGTAGAAAGCCTCGCCTTTCTCCCGTGGAGTGCCTGGTAGTTTCAAACCGCTGACCTTAAGGTTCGCAGCCTAATTCGTAACCACTACACTACCACAAGTAGAGGCAAAAAATACCTTTGAGAAGAAAAGAAAGAAGGAAAGGACCAAAATGGATGTCAGAAGAGACTCTGAATTTGTTGTACTGTGTAGAGATGCTAAAACAAATGGAAGAAGTGAGGAGGGACAAGACCTGAACAGAAAATTTCAAAGGTTAGGTCACAAAGACAAAGTCAAATATTATAATGAAATGTGCCAAGACTGGGAGTTAGAAAACCAAAAGTGAAGAACAAGCTGAGCATTTTTCAAGCTGAGGGAAGTGAAGAAAAAATTCAAGCCTCAACTTGTGGTATTGAAGGATTCTATGGGCAAAATACTGAATGATGCAGAAAGCATTAAAAGAAGATGGAAGAAATACACAGAGTTCCTCTACTGAAAAGAAATGATCGATGCTTAATGATTTTAAGAATTAGCATATGATCAAGAGTCAATGATTCTAAAGGAAGAAATCCAAGGTGCACAGAAGTCATTGGAAAAGAAAAAGGCACCCTGAATTGATGAAATGCAAATTGAAAATTTTCGACAAAGTGAGGTGCCACTAGAAGCATTCACTCATCTATGCCAAGAAATTCAGAAGACAACTACCTGGGCAACTGACTGGAAGATATCTGTATTTGTACCCATTCCAAAGCGAGGTGGCCAAATGGAATGCAGAAATCATTGGACAATATCATTAAAACACATGTGAGTACAGTTTTACTTAAGATAATGCAGAAACAGCTGTAGTAATTCATTGAGAGAATTTACAGAGGTTCAAGTCAGATTCAGAATAGGACATGGAATGAGGGATATTATTGGTGATATCAGATTGTTCATGGTTGAAAGCAGAGAATACTAGAAAGATTCAATTTTATGGATCATGACATGCTATCGACCACATTGCAAAGTTTGAGTATTGTGGAACATTTAATTTTCTTCATGAGGAACCTATACATAGATCTATACATAGATCAAGAGGCAGTTATTTGAAGTGAACAAGAGGACACTGAATGGTTTAAAATTAGGAAAGGTGTGCTCCATGGTTGCATACGTTCAAAATAATTATTCAGTCAATATGATGAGCAAATAATTTGAGAAGTTGGACTATATGAAGCAAAATGAGGCATCAGGATTAGAGGAAGAATCATTAACAACATGTGATATGCAGATGATACAACCTTGTTTGCTGAAGGTGAGGAGGACTTAAAATATTTCCTTATGAAGATCAAACACCACATCCTTTGGTATGGGTTGGACGATAATGTAAAGAACACAAAAATCCTCACAACAGAAACAATAAACAACTTTCATATGAATGGAGAAAAGATGTAGTTGTCAAGCACTACATTTTACTCAGATCAACCATTCAGCAGTCAAGAAATCAAATGAGTATTACATAGGACATATCCACAGCATGAGACATGTGTTTCAAGTGTTGAAGAGCAAAGACATCAGTTTGAGGACTAAGTTGTGCCTGACCCAAGTCATGGTATTATCAATGACCTCATATGCATTCAAAGTTGGACAGTGAATAAAGAAAACCACAGAAGAATTGATGCATAGGAATTTTGTGCTAGAGAGGAATATTGAAAGTAATGCCATTATAGTCAGGTGCCATCGAGTCGAAACTGACTCATAGTGACCCCATGCACAGCAGAACAAAACAATGTCTGATCCTGGGCCAACCTCACTACCCCTGCCACACTTGAGTCCATCAATTCTGCCACCTGGTCAATCCATCTTGTTGGGGGTCTTCCTCTCTTTCTCCGACCCTTCATCTTACCAAGCATGATATCCTTCTCCAGCGACTGTTCCCTCCTGACAATATGTCCAAAGTATGAGAGGCGAAGCTTAGCCAGCACTCTGGCTGCACTTCTTCCAAAACAGATCTATTGTTTTTTTTGGCAACCCCTGGCACTTTTAGTATTCTCCTCCAACACCACAATTCAAAGGCGTCAATTCCTCTACTATCTTCCTTATTCACAGTCCAGCTTTTGTATCTATATGAGGTTATTAAAAATACCATGGTTTGAGTCAGGTGCACCTTAGTCCTCAAGCTGACATCTTTGCTCTTCAACACTTTTAAAAAGTTCCAGTGCAGCAGATTTGCCTAATGCAATACGTCGTCTGATATCTTGACTGCTGCTTCCTCGAATGTTGATAGGTGATCCAAGAAGAATGAAGTCCTTGACAATTTCCATTGATGATAATATTGTTTATTGGTCCAGTGGTGAGGATTTTTGTTTTCTTGACATTGAGATGTAATCCATATCGAAGGCTGTGCTCTTTAATCTTCATAAGTAAATGTTTCAAGTCCTCTTCACTTTCAGCGATCAAGGTTGTATCATCTGCATATCGCAGGTTGTTAATGAGTCTTCCTCCAATCCTGATGCCACATTTTTCTTCATAGAACCCAGATTCTCGTATTATTTGCTCAGCATACAGGTTGAATAAGTATGGTGAAAGAACACAACTTGTCGCACACCTCTCCCAATATTAAAACATTCAGTGTTCCCATGCTCTGTTTGAACAACTGTTTCTTGGTCCAGGTACAGATTTCTCAGAAGTACAATTAAGTGTTCTGGCATACTCATACTTCGCAATGTTGTCCATAGTTTGTCATGATCCACACAAACGAAGGTCTTTGTGTAGTCAATAAAGTATAGGTAAACATTTTTCTGGTATTCTTGTCGGGGTCCGGCCTCAACAAAGAAGTGGGCTTTACAAAGGTGGGAGATCTGTAGGCAAAAGAGAGACAATATAGAAACAAAGACACAGACACACAAGTCTGATGCAAACTGTCAGGCAAGCTAGCATACAGGACTAGCTTTGCCTCAGTCTTTTTATTCATTTTCAGATCAGGGAAATGAAGGCAGGAGGTACAAGTTTAATGTGATTATTCATTCGTGATAAGACAAGAGGTTATTCATGTGATACAGGACTCGATGATTCACAGATTTAATCATAAAATGTTTACTGAGTACATCATGATTTTCATAATGATCTAAAAGACTAATTTCCATAAGAAAAGGTCAAGCATGCAATTTCCATAAGAAAAGTTCAAACAAGCAATTATAGTTACATAAGAAAAGTTCAAACAAGCAATTATAGATTACATATTAACTTCCTGTTCCAGTTCTTACTAAGTCATTTGAGGAAGCTTTTACTGGCTCAATTCCAGAGATGGGTTTCGGTCTCATTATTGTTCATGGGCATCAAAAGCGCATGCTTCAAGTTGATATCAAACATAACTTAATAATCAGATAAATAAAAGTTCTGATATTCCTCCCAACAAACATAACTGAATAATCAGATAAGTACAAACATAACTGATTAATCAGATAAGTACAAACATAACTGATTAATCAGATAAGTAAAAGTTCTGACATTCCTCCCAGGTGGCCACTGCCAGCTCCCCAGAAAGACCTGTTCCCCAGACCTCACTGCCAATGCTTTCAGGGCAGTGAAATTTACAGTGGAGACATTAAGAGAGGCAAAGTGTAGTACATCATTTTCCCAGAAGCTACATTCATTGGAGTTAGAAACATAAAGAACAAGTACAGAATTAATAATATAAGAACCAGAGAGAATTGTACAAAGGTAGCCGACCAGTGAGTTCGCAAAGACCTATGAACCAGGGACTTCAGGAGGTCACTTCCTTGGCCCTCAGGGTCCATGGCCCGCAAGTCCGAGGAGGGCTCAATGACTGGATTTTTGTCTACGTTGTCACAGGGCCCAGCTTCTCAGAACTTGCATATGCCGTCTCCGACATATTCTCTGCTTTCAGCCAAGATCCATCAGACATCAGCAATGATATCTCTAATTCCACGGCCTCTTCTGAATCTGGGGTGAACCTCTGGCAGTTCTCTGTCAATGTAAGATTGTAGCAGTTTCTGTATTACCTTTAGCAAAACTTTACTCGCTTGAGATATCAAAGAGATTGTCCAATGATTTCTGCATTCTGTTGGGTCACCTCTTTGGAATGGGCACAAATATAGATCTCTTCCAATCAGTTGGCCAGATAGTTGTCTTCAAAATTTCTTGGCAGAGATGAATGAGTGCTTCCTGTGTTGCCTCACTTTCTTGAAATATTTCCATTTTCATTCCATAAATTCCTGGTGCCTTGTTCTTTGCCAATTCCTTCAATGCACTTTGGACTTCCTCCCTGAGTATCATTGTTTATTGATTCTATGGTACCTCTTAAAATGGTTGAACATTAACTATTTCATTTTGGTACAATGACACTGTGTAGTCCTTCCATCTTCTCTTGATGCATTCTGCATCATTCAATAATTGACCCAGATAATCGTTCAATAATGAAAGTCGAGGCTTGAATTTTTTCTTCAGTTCCCCCAGCTTGAGAAATGCTGACCATGTTCTTCCCTTTTGGTTTTCTGATTCCAAATCTTTGAATATTTTATTATAGTATTTGGCTTTATCTTCTCGAGCTGATCTTTGAAATATTCTGTTCAGCTCTTGGACCCCCTCATTTCTTCCATTTGCTTTAGCATTTCTATGCTGGATAGCAAGTTTCAGAATCTCTTCTGACATCCATTTTGAACTTTTCCTTCTTTCTTGTCTTCTTAATGACTTTTTGGTATCTTCACGTATGGTGTTCTAGATGTCATCACACAACTCTTCTGGTCTTCAGTCTTTAGTGTTTAATGTATCATATCTGTTCTTCAGATGATCTCTAAACTCGGGGCAGATATTCAAGGTCATATTTGGGCTCTCATGGACTTGATTTCATTTTTTTCAGCTTCAATTTGAACTTGCATATGAGCAATTGATGGTCTGCTCCAGTCTGCCCATGGTCTTGTTTTCACTGATGATATGGAGCTTTTCCATCTTCTCTCTCCACAGATGTAGTCAATTTGATTTCTATGTGTTCCTTCTGGAGAGATCCATGTGTATAGTCATCTGTTATGCTGTCTAAAGAACATATTTGAAATAAAAAAATCATTGGTTTTGCAGAAATCTATCATTCATTCTCCAGCATCATTTCTATCACCAAGGCCATATTTGCCAACTACTTGTCCTTCCTCTTTGCTTCCAACCTTTGCATTCCAATCACCAGTAATGAGCAATACATCTTAATTGCATGTTTGATCGATTTCAGATTAAAGAAGTTGGTAGAATTCTTCTATTTCATCCTTATTGGCTTTAGTGGTTGGTGCATAAATTTGAAAAATAGTGGTATTAACTGGGCTTCCCTGTAGTCACATGCATATTATCCTATCTCTTACAGCATTGCACCTCATGACTGATCTGGATATGTTCTTTTTGATGATGAGTGCAACACCATTCCTTTTCAATTTGTCATTCCCTGCATAGTAAACCATGTAGTTGTCAGATTCAAAATGGTCAATACCAGTCTATTTCAGGTCTCTAATGACTAAGATATCGATCTTTATGAGTTCCATTTCATTTTTGACAACTTCCAATTTTCCCAGATTCATACTTTGTACATTCCATGTTCTGATTTTCAATGGATGTTTATAGCTGTTTCTCTTCATTTTGAGTTGTGGCACATCAGCAAATGAGGGTTCTGTGAGATTTTCTCCCATGAGCTTAACTTTATTCTTGTGATCATGGTCAACTTTACTTTGATTAGGCATCTCTTCCCCAGTCTCATCTTGAGTGCCTTCCAACCTGAAGGCTCACCTTCCGGGCCTGTATATGACAGTGTTTCTCTGCTATTCATAAGGTTTTCAGTGACTAGCGATTCAGAATTAGTTCGTCACTCTTTCTTCCTAGTCTATCTTTGTCTGGAAGCTCATCTGAAACCTGTCCACCATGGGTGACCATGCTAGTTATTTAAAATACCAGTGGAAGAACCCTCAGAATCACAGCAACTCCAGCTACCACAGCACAACAGACATATGAGTGCTGGCTATTTGGTTTTATGTCAAAACTGTCCCTTTAAATTTTGATATCAATCCTGATACAAATAAGATGGTCTCTCCTGATACGATCAACCCTGATACAATCAAGATGTTCTCTCCCAAGATGGCTATAAAACAATGGATTTCTGGATTCTCCTACAAATTTCCCCAGCTGTAAGCCCTCCAATCCTCCAAATATACCTTTATATTTGTTTCAGAGTTCCAGCACCATCCTCTGAGCCTTCTTGGCCCGGTGTTCTGTGTTGTTGTTGACGGAGCTCCTCATTGCACATCTACCCAATCTACAATGTAATGTGAACCTCCAAATGAACAAATAGATCTGTGTTGAAAGAAGCACAGCCAGAGTACTCCTTGGAAACTAGAATGCCCAGACTTTGTCTCTCAAATTTTGGACATATTTTTAAGGGGTACCAGTCACTAAAGAAGGAAATCATTTTTTTAGTAAAGTGCAAGGTCAGAGAAAAAGAGGAAGGCACTCAGAGAGATGTTCAGTGGCAGTATGAATGAGCTCAACTATAGCAAGAATTGTGAGATTGGCTCAGGGGAGGGTAGTATTTCATTCTGTTGTGCATAGGGTCGCTATGAGTCTGTGTCACCTAACAACATATTCAAGTTTTTAAATGGTACCTTACACATAAGCAACAATGGAAGTATCATTCATGTCCTGATAAGTCTCAGGTTCTCCAATGTACTGATAAAATCTTTATTTAAGAAATTATGGAAATGTTACCCATGTCTGCTAGTGTTTCCTATCTTTTATTTGCTAGATATATAGATAGCTATATAGATATATAAATATATA
>NW_006409285.1:18069-27042 GCF_000296735.1 Chrysochloris asiatica | reverse complement strand
TTAAGATCCTCTCATACATATCTAATGATAGTTTTATGTTTACAATCATGTTTTTAGTATATATATAACATTCCTTAGCCTTCTGGTTCTCTTATGAGTCCTGGTGTGGCACTGTAGGATAATCACTGAACAGCTAACTACAGGTCAGCAGAAACCCACCAGACTCTCCTAAGAGACACTAGACAGGGTGGCTATAAATCACAAAAGACTCAAAGCCACTTAACAACAACAATAGTTCTCTCTGATCTGTGGTTTATATTTCATTTCTTATAGCAAGATAAGGATGTAGCATCATCTTTTATCTCTTTGCATACTAGAGGTTTTTAAAACCTAGAGGTTTTTAAATGTTCCACCATTCCACTAATTGTCTCCATATATTGGCATTTAAAATTTTATGCTATCTTTTGCTAATTTCTGGTTTTAATGCTGAGTAAAGATGTATGTTTACAGTTTTGAATATAATTGAAAGCTGATTAGAAAATCTGTACCTTGAAGGTAAATGCTTAAATATCTTATGTTTAATGATGTATAGGTGTGGAGCAGCTCATGATTTGGGGAATCCTCTCAATACGACATTGTCAAATTATTTTGAATGTCATAAAGCATCCATTGTTCCCTTGACAATAAGTCAAACTTCTATTTCAATAGAGAAAAATCATAGATTTTTTTTTTGACCCTGAAAGACGTTTGGATCCAATCTGTGTTAGCAATATAAGGCTAAGGAAGTTTTCTTAGTAAAATTTCAGTCAATGCCTCATTACATGGAAGCTTTCTATCCCATAACCTCTATATACATAGAGATTTTGATGTAAAAGTTACCAAAGATATCTATATCTTATTTTGATTATTTATTTACCTATGACTTTCCATTAATTCAAACATGAATGTTAATATATCTTCCAAAATTCATTAAGGTCAGTTTATAAGTATCTTTCCATTGCTTCATCACTGAACTTGTAACTTTTTTTTTCCTTGTGAGTCTTTTGATGATATTTTATAAGAAAAAAAATCAATTAATATTGAACTGTAAATGAAATGAAAATTGGAAGCTGATATGTGACATGGAGACAATTCTATTTCAAAGGTTAAAAATAAATTCGTCTTGGCTTTCCAGGTAAAGATGGTGGAATGTGGTTACAGCTTTTTGCTGGCAACATTCAGCCTGTCTGGTAAACTTTTCCAGATTTAATATGCTTTGGCTGCTGTACCTGGAGGAAGCGCCTTCAATGGGAATTAAAGCTGCAAGTGGTGTGGTGTTAGCAACAGAAAAGAAACAGCAATCTGCTCTGTACAGATGAGTGAATTGTGCACAAACAGGAACCAATCACCAATCACATAGATTTGTGTATAGTGACATGGGCCCAGATTATAGGGTACTTGAACACAGAGCTCAAAAACTAGCTCAGCAGCACTATCTTGTTTACAAAGATACCATCCCCACAGCACAGCTGGTACAGAGAGTAGCTTCTGTTATGCAGGAATACACACAGTCAGGTATTGTATGTCCATTTGGCGTTTCTTTACTTATTTGTGCTTGGAATGAGGAGCAACCTTTTTTATTTCAGAAAGATCCATCTGGAGCCTACTGTGCCTAAAAAGCCACAGTAATGGAGAACTATGTGAACAAAAAACGTTACTGGAAAAAAAAAGATAAAATGAAGATCTGGAAATTGAAGATGCCATCCACACAGCTATCTTAACCCTAAAGGAAAGCTTTGAAGGGTAAATGACAGAAGATAGTATAGAAGTTGGTATCTGCAATGACGCTGGATTTAGGAGGTTTACTCCAACTGAAGTTAAAGATTACTTGGCTGCCATAGCATAATAATGAAGCAACTGAATAATCTGTGATTTCAGATAATGTGTCTACTCTTAAACATGTTTAAAGTATGTTTTGTTTTGCAGATTTTTTGCATACTTACTTCGACATGATTTAATTTACTGATGTTTTTGAAATGACATAAATAATAAACTGTTAAATTCAAAAATAAAAAAAAATAATAAATTAGTCTTGAGGCTATATACACATGGGCAGAATATGGGCTGATTTAAGCCATGTAATTTCCTGAGAAGCTCAGTTCCTATTGCTGAAATCTCTAGACAATATAAAAAGTAATTTCTCTAAAAAATGATAATTATGTTATCAAATAAATGAAGACAAATATATAGAAAATTATGCAAAACACATGGATGTTGATGAAGTTTTATATGCTGTGGTTGCCATCTAGATTAATAATATAAGATGTGACATAGTCTAACATACAAGAATTTGCAAAATTGAAATTAGTACAAAGAGGCACTAGTAAAGAAAATCATTAATGTGAAGAAGAAAGAAAATAAATAGTAGAAAATGGATATTTCTGATGGTCACCTTTAAAAACTATTTTTGAAAGTTGACGATACAGAAATTATGGTCATGAAGATACTCATCCATATACAGACAAAATAAATAACATCTACATTATTGAAGAAGAACAATCAAGATGGTTTTATTTGCAGTTGATTCCTTAGTTCATTAAATGTGCCTTTAATAAAATTTTATAAACTACAAAACATGCAAAGCAAGCTTAATTGGGCTACTTATTTAGAAAGCACATAATGTTGTTGCTATTGTCAAGTATTATCAAATGGGTTCTGACTCATAGAGACCTTGTATAGAATTTCTAAGTTGCAGCTGGTGGGTTTGAACCTGCAATATTGAGTTACTGCTACAGCACTACAACATTTAACCCATAATATATATTAATATAATATTAGAGACAGAATTCATTAAGGTAAACTTTTATAGATAATATTCAATGAGATGCTCTGTTACAGTGTCATCACAGAAGAACATCAGACCCCATGAATCAGATGAAACATATCAATCACTAAAATTTCTCAGCTCCTAGGAAGGTAAAATTTTGTCAGAGTCAGAATTTGCATGTATAAATTGAAAATACTTTCTATTGTAAAAAAAAACCTCTAAAGTAAATCTAAGAATGAAAATTATTGTTCAAAAATGCCATTCCTTCTCCATTATTTCTAATAATATTTGTAATCCTGTGGAAAAATTTGGAATTTCTTATTTAACCTGAACTCTGGAAGTTGCTGTTATTGTTAAGTACTCTCGAGTTGATTATGACCCATATCAATTCTCTGTAGGATTTCCAAGGAGAAACTGGTGATCTTGAACCACTGACCTTGCAGTTCAAATGAACTTGCAGCCTGATACATTAGCCCACAGTGCTATACCAGGACTCCTTGTTATTGTTGTTGTTAGTTATGTGCTGTGGAGTTGGTTCTGACTCATAGGTATGCTGTACAGGGTTTCCGAGGCTGTTAAATCTTTATGGGAGCAGACAGCCTCATCTTTCTCCCGCGGTAGTTTCGAACTGCTGACCTTGAGGTTTGACGCCCAATTCATAACCACTATGCTGTTATTGTTAGGGGCCATCAAATATTTTTTGACTCATAACTACTCTAGATAAAACAGGATCAAACATTGGTCATTACATTAATTGTACCTATATGCATGCATGTGTATGAACTATTGCCTTTAGACTGTTAAATTCTGTATATGAAAATGTTGTTGTTTTTCTTAATGCCTTCAAGCCTGTTCTGACTCATAGCAACCCAGTATAGGTAGCAAACCAGTATAGGGTTTACGAAGGCAATATAACTTGATCGAGTAAACTGAAACTTGAAAATTCATAGAGGTAGACTGTCAATGAGCTTTGGGTATTGAATAGAAGCTAGAATGTTTTAAGATACTTTATAGGAAAACAAAAACAAAAACACTTCATTGTCTTGAAGACACATTTGATAGAAAAATTGCCATTTAATATTATTATTCTAGTGAAAATTTAGAAGGAAGTGAAAAGAGCAGAAAAGAAAGTTTAGATTGTCTTTGAGAAAGTACACATCATAATAAACAGAATGTTGGTATAAATATTTATTTATGGATGTTCTTAAGAGGCCTCAGAAGACAATCATCATGTTTTAGTACTAGAATGAAAGAAAGGCAATAATTGTTATATAGTTTCAGAAACATGTCTGTGTTCTTTTGGAGAGAAAGTAGAACTTGTAAGAATGAGCTTGAATGCTTCGCTGAGATTTTCAGTTTGTAAATAGAAGTCTGGTTTCCCTATGATACTTATAGTAAAATGCCAGAGGAAAATTATAAACTGAGGAAGAATGTGCTATTCTTTGGGAAATTGTCAATGTTTCCAAACAGTGTGCTCTCTAAATTGTTGTTGCTGTTGTTAAGTGCCTTAAAGTTTGTTGCAACTCAGAGAGACTCTGTATAGGATTTTGGAGTAGCGTGTGACGAATTTAAACAGCCACACCTGCAATTTAAACTGAAATTGTAGTCCACTGCATTATCCAAAAGTACCACACCAGAACAAATAGTGCCCATTAAATATGGTTGTAATGAACCATTCACTTTTATTGTATTCAAGATGACAACCAAAGTACCTCCAATAAGTAAGATTTAAACTCACAACCATACCTTTACCCACCCACACACATGTAGTTAACAACCATACATGTAAGCATGTGCATTTTAAGAGTATAGCAATAATAATTATGACTAAGTTTTGACATTAATTAAATCATACCATTACTGAATGTACATTATCGATGATTAACATTTATTAGAAGTCAATGTGACATAAAGGAGATTTAAAATATTGTTTATATCTACTCTATATCACATTTTCTGGTGTATGAAACTGATGAATCTCTGCAATTCATAAATGGATGGCACCTTTATCCTCATTGCTCTTTCTTTAAAAAAACAGATTGGGTCTTTGGTGAACAGTTCTTAAAAGAAATGGTCAATCAAACAGCAATCACAGAATTTCTTCTTCTAGGATTTTAATATGAGCCAGACCATATATACAGATCATACATGATTTGCTGAGCTCTGGTAGCATAGTGGTTACGAATCGGGCTGTGAATCTCAAGGTCAGCAGTTCGACACTACCAGCTGCTCCATGGGAGAAAGATTAGGCTTTCTGCTCCCGTAAAGATTGACAGCTTCGGAAACCCTATTCAGGGTCGCTATGGGTCGGAACCGACTTGACAGCACACAACAACAACAACAACAATACTTATACGTCAGTTATAATAGCAAATTTACTCATCATCTTCCTCATGACATTTGATCTTCAGCTTCACATGACCATATACTTCTTCCTTAAAAACCTGTCATTCATTCACCTCTGTTTAATCTTTGTCAGTGTTCTCAAATTTGTTTTTAACTCTCTCATTTACAAAAGCTCAGTATCCTTCCTCTGGTGTTTTCCAGATTTTTTTGTTTTTGTTTCCTTAGTTTTGCTTCAGTCCAATTACCAATATTCCAAGTGATGTCATATGTCCTATATACAGCCATGTACCATCTACTACACTATGAGGTTATCATGAATAGAAAGACCTGTGGACAAATAGTGAGGTCTTTAGATGTCAGTTATGTGACAAATGGAAACATACATACTTCAGTAACACTTTCCAAAATTTTGACTTCCAATAAAAGTTTTTCTGTGACATTCCACAATTTATTTTTATCTCAGACTCCCTAATGAATGTAGGGGAGATGTCAGTGACTACAATTGCTGTAAGTGTCTCACTAGTTTATTTCATGTATCTTATTGTTGTTTTTGTTAAGTGCCCTCGAGTCGGTTCCGACCTATAGCGACACTGCATAAGGTTTCCGAGGAGCAGCTGGTGAGCCTGAACCGCCAACCTTGTAGTTCAAAAGACTTTGCAGTCTGACACATTAACCCACACCGCCACACCAGGACTCCCTTACAGACTCTCTTACAGACACATAAATCCACATCTTCACCAGTATTCTAAGAATCTCCTCTTTGAGTGAAGATCCAAAGCCCTTTCTACTTATTTCTCGTCTGGTTGTTGTGGCTTTGTTTATTTGAAGACCTTGTTTGGACTACTTGAAACCAATGATTCA
Source organism: Chrysochloris asiatica (assembly GCF_000296735.1). Classification (NCBI taxonomy): domain Eukaryota; kingdom Metazoa; phylum Chordata; class Mammalia; order Afrosoricida; family Chrysochloridae; genus Chrysochloris; species Chrysochloris asiatica. The sequence continues at coordinate 21,089 of NW_006409285.1, read as the reverse complement.
CTCTCATGCAATTCTGGACTTCCATTGGTCTGTATTTATAGTCATAGTGTGGCACTGTGCGATAATGTGTCAGACTGCAAAGTCTTTTGAACTGCAAGGTCAGTGATTCAAGCTCACTAGCTGCTTCTTGGAAACCCTATACAGTGTCGTTATGGGTTGGAATCAGTTCACCTGCACTTAAAAACAACAACACCAACAACATCCCCTAGTCATGTTGTTGTTGTTAGATGCTGTTGAGTCAGTTACGAGAAAAGTCTAACTTTAATTATGATAATATCAACCTCAAAGTCAATGCTGCTTACTTTATGTCTACATTATTTTAAGGCAGGTACAGGATCGGGCAGTGTTTCGTTCTGCTGTACATGAAGTTGCTATGAGTCGGTGCCGATTCAATGGCACCTAACAAAAACAACAAACATCATCAATGCCTCCATTGCAAAACAAGATGAATTTAATAGCATGGATATACTGATTTGAATAAAATGGAGTCATTTTAGTCATTGTTGTTTTTAAGTGCCGTTGGATCAGTTCCAACCCCAAGAGACCCTGTATAAGATTTCCAAGTTGTGACTGGTGAGCTTGAACCATTGGCTTTATGTTTCATACTGACTTTGTAGTCCAGTGCATTAACCCACAGCTCCACATTTTTGTTGTTATGAAGGGTCATCAAGTTGTTTCTGACCCATAGGGAACTTATATAGGATTTCCAAGGAGCAGCTGGTGAGCTCGAACTGTTGGCTTTGCAGTTCTAAGGGCTTTGCAGTCTGGCACATTAACCCACAGCACCATACCAGTACTCCCAGCACTATATTAGGTCTAAATAAATGAGGGTCCTACAAATGAGGAAGTTAGTTAAAAAAATTAGCTGAGATGACTTCATGGCCCTAAAAGGAGAACAGAAGTTCTTAAGCCCACCCAGATAGTTATCTCAGGAACTAAGCCTCTGTAACCCAAAGGTAGAATATTTGAAGAAATGTATTGCATAATTGTGTCTTTTCTCCTAAAAGTAGAATATTTCAAGAAGTTTTATTGCCTTATTGTTTCTTTGTCCAAAGAATGCTATCCTGATGTTAAAATAGATTAATTGTACATCCAAATATAGCTTACTGTATATAATGTGCCTGCTGTTTGTGCTGGACATGACAGTCTTGAGAGCTTACTCTCCCTGTCCTCTAAACTGCTGGCTTTCTGTTAATAAAGTTTGGGTCAGATCTTTCCTAGTCTCTGTGATACACTACAGTGATAGGCAGTAGCCCTTGTTTCAATTTGGCAAAAATTGTTATAAAAACATAAATATCCATAAGATTGTATTCTGAGTCTGACTCAACTATAGAGATATTTAGCAGTAGCATAACCAATGAATTTGCTTTTATCTTTTCATTTAATTTTTCCATAGTGGTGCCAAATACCTTAAAATTCTGGCTAACTAATTCAAAATTAACTAATATAAATTTGAAATAATTATTTTATATGCTAATATGCATTGTTTATCATGTTTATTTCACATATATTTTTCCTTCCCACTGCTACATAGAACATTATGTGATGCATGAAACATTGCATACATTCACTCATACCTTGAGCCTCAATAATAAACTGCATGTTATTAGTTATTGTATGCTTTGTAACAGGTAATATAAATCAAGGCCTCAGTTGCACAATCCCTCAGTAATTCCTACTTAATATTTTTGTGCCATATTTTATGTTATAGAAAAATAGTTGCTATTGAATCCCCTAACCACCACTGAATGGAAATAAATTTTGTGGTTCTCTGTGCCGCTGTGGGCTGATGCGTCAGACTGCAAAGTTATTTGAACTGCAAGGTCAGTGGTTCAAGCTCACCAGCTACTCCTTGGAAACCCTATACAGGGTCGCTATGGGTCAGAATTGGCTTGACCACACTTAACAACAACAACAAGAAGGATACTTAAGAACCCCATATATATAGGCTATTGAGTCTGTTCATCCCCCTGCTCAGAGCACACAATGTTGCAGGTGCCCATGGTCCAGGTCCAGTTCAAAGAGGGATTGGGTATGTGTGAGATCAGAAAATAATACATGCTGCAAAACGTAGAATAACATACCATGCAGTTTATAATTATATCATGCAGTTTATTGTTAAGGTGTCACATTCCATGTCTCACAGAGGACATGCAACAAGTATGAGAAATAAGCATTGTTTATTGTGTTACTAAGTACCACAGAGTTTGTTCAACTCAGTAAGCCTACATAAGATTCCAATGACTAGTTGATGGGTATGAATTGCCACTGTTGTGGTTCACAGTCCAATGCTGATCTTACAGTGCTATAGCTAGAGTCCTAAACATCCATTGTTAACAAAATGTAATTGATTATTTTATCAATTGGTATTTAAGGTGTCAAGTTATCTTTTTCCAGAATAATTTTGTCTGCTTTGTAAAAGCAGCTTACCACATTTAAAATATATCTAGTACCACTTAAGATAAAATATATCATAATAGAAAAGCCAATATATGACATTTAGAGGTTTTAAGGAAAGTTCTGAAGAATTTGTATAAATTAAATCATACTAGTTACAAAACACTTTATAAACTGATAATTGTAATAACTTGGATACCAGCCAATACCCCCAATTGGTATCAGTAAATAAACTGGCAAAACCACACAGTAGAATGTGGTGGTTGTTATAGGCTACACATAAAATGATTCAGTAAGAAGGAGCTGAGCTCAGAAATTAATTGCTTGGGTGCCTGTGGTGTCGGCAGCCAAGATGTCGACCAAGAATTTCCGAATCAGTGACGGGGATTGGATTTGCCCTGACAAAAAATGTGGAAATGTAAATTTTGCCAGAAGAACCAGTTGTAATCGAAGTGGAAGGGAGAAAACAACTGAAGCCAAGATGATGAAAGCTGGGGGCACTGAAATAGGAAAGACACTTGCAGAAAAGAGCCGAGGCCTATTTAGTGCTAATGATTGGCAGTGTAAAACTTGCAGTAATGTAAATTGGGCCAGAAGATCAGAATGTAACATGTGTAATACTC
>NW_006409285.1:8070-17049 GCF_000296735.1 Chrysochloris asiatica | reverse complement strand
TTTGCTAGCAATACATCAGGAGATAGAAAGAAAAAAAAAAAAGACTATTAGGTACTTTCAAAATTGTTGCATATATCTTTAAATTGCTCATTGTTCATCACTAGAAATTTTAGGAACTACCAGTAGTATAAAGTAGGTCAATATTTTCAAAGGACAAAATACAAGAACTGCAAAATATTAGTACAACAAGATGAGGGCTTTTTGTTTGTTTGTTTTTTCTTTCTCTTCATTAGAAATTGTCATTGCAGACTATATAACCAATCACAAGCTATCCTTTCCTCATTCTTCCATTATATCTCCACTGTGAGGAAAGGAGACTATGACGGTGCATTCTGATTTCAGGGTGAATTAAAATCCTGGTAGTTCTAAAAGAGTCATTAGCAAACTTCCCAAAATGTCACAGGGGATAGAATTATCAGCAAGATTTATTGTAATCATGGACGCATAAAACTTTGTGTTCCCTTTAGGTAGTTACTGTTAATAAGCCAGAAGGTTGGCAGTTTAAACCCACCAGCTGCTCATTGGAAACCATAGGCAGAGTTGCTCTGAATCAAAGTGGACTGGTGGTGGTGGTAGTGGTGTGCCATAGAGTTGGTTCCAACCATAGTAAATCTGTATAGAGTTTCTGAAGCTGCCAATCTTTGTGGGAGCAGAAAAAGTCTTACCTCTCTTGCACAGAAAAGATGGTAGTTTTGACCTGCTGACCTTGAGGTTAACAGCCCAACTCGTAACCACTACACTACCGGAACAATATTCATCTCCCAGTCCAAAAGCAGGTCACACATTAGGTCTTGGAAGTTATGTTTGATAGCACAGTCATTCTTGAATGGTCATTATCAGATTTATAAGTGAAATGAAATAGAAAGTTATGAAAAGCAAATTTATCCCTGCAGAAGACGAAAAGTTTTTGTTAAACTTATATGAACAAATGACAAAAGCTAGTTAAAATTCAGTTTTGTGCCAGAGATAAGTCAAGGATGTGGCTAATGCTGAGATCAGTGAGTTGAATAAAAGGGGCTCAGTATAATCTACAATTAGATACACTGAATCAAGGAAAGAAAGAAGTGTACATCTCTTCTGGTATGTGTAACCACCTTGTGAGAGAGGCATTTCATAAAGATTGATGTGCATTGTAATTGACTAAAGTAATTAATTATAATTATAGTGGAAGTTTAGTTTTTAAAAGAGTTATAGAGGCTAAAGACACAATCACTGTTAGAAACAAAGCAATCTTTGTTTCTCAAAACTTCTATAAAGAGGGAGAGACTGAGAAAGTCCAGTTGTCAACAATGAGGACATTGTTGGACATGTTCTCTAAGAATATGGTGAAACATTCACAGGGAAATTAATCAAAATGAAAGCATTTACTAATTTTTGAAGATAATATTTACTGGGTGAAATGGCCTGAGAGGCTGCTTCCAGTGAAGATAACTGTGTTCTAATTGAATAGTCCTAGTGTGGAGAATATTGAAAGTGCTTATCTGTCAGTTTCTTTTATTGTGGATTTTTTGCATGTTTCTGTGATGCTGGAAACTACACTACCAGTATTTTAAGTACTCCATCCAAAACCTTCCAAAGTGGGACATTCCTACTAGAAACAGCTAGACTGACAGAGGATACAATTTCAAAGAAAGATCACCAAGAAAATCCCAAAGCAAAAATGGCAATATGACTGGTTACTACAAGAATAAGCAATGATACCTGAGATGGAGGCAGCGATGATGACGTGGAGAGACGGAGCAGCTGGAAACTTTAGACCCAGAGAGGGAGCAGGGCTGTGTGCTGATGACCGGCGGGTGGGGGTGGGGGAAGCCTGGGAGGGAGCAGGCTTGTAGGATATACCCTTTGGTTGGTTGATGATGCATGGAGGGGATTGTAATCATGGATATGAAATGATACACAATAGGATGATTGTAAAACTAATGTTCTCCCATGTAAACTATCACATAATTCAAAATAAAACATTAAAAAAAAAAAGAATAAGCAATTTATTTGCCAGAAAGTCATCAAGGCAAGCAATCAAGTTCCTTCAGAACAAGTCCTCCTCTAAGACTGAAACTCAAATGGAACACATGAGCAGACATGCAATCTTGCTGACAACTACATGGATTTACTGGTGAGTGGGAGAGGGGAAAGGCAACAATGAAGAAATGGGCTAAGTTCAACCATGTTCCACAGACTCCCATTGATATGGAGATGACAGAGAGAAGAGGAAGGGCTGGTTGGTCCAAAGTGTGGTGAGCCCTGGACACACCTAAGCCTATGAACATGGACATAGTCACAGAGGGCTATAGCAGAGAATGAAGCATCCAGCTGATATGAAGTTAGAGGAGGTGTATAAGAACACCAAAACATGTAGTTAGTACCCTTTTGACCTAGCCTTGATAGCCTGACAATCAGAACTCGACTAGAAGAAGATTAAAAAAAAAAGAGCACAACAGCTTTTGATAAAGGAAACGAGGGTTAGTTTCTACAATTTGATGAACTTGACCTATATTCATGGAGGTAGTAACTCTAAATACCAACAGAGAAGAAAAGAGTTTTGACATGAAATATCAGTGCTGTCCCCTCTGTACACATATCAATGATATCCACTCTGTGCACAGGGTAGATAGATTTGGTCAACTTAAACACTGGCTACCTAAAATTGTTGTTGTTGTTGTGTGCCGTGGAGTCAGTTCCGACTCATAGTGACCCTGTATAGGGTTTCTGAGGCTGTAAATCTTTATGGGAGCAGAAAGCCTCATCTTTCTCCCACAGAACAGCTGGTAGTTTCGAACTGCTGACTTTGCAGTTCACAGCCTGATTCATAACCACTACGCTACCAGAGCTCCTTGAATTACCTAAAATTAAAGGGCAATAAAGGCATGAAGTGACTGGCTTACAAGGTTTCAACTGGAAGTTTAATTTAATAATGTTTGGGGAAAAAACAATGTCTCCACTGATTAACTCTCAACTTGTCTAGATGGGTTTGGTTAAAAGAGATGGGGATAAGATTCTTATGATTCAATAGTGAGTTATTTGTTGTCATGATTAATTTCAACTGTCAAATTGTAAAATTAGAAGTCTTGTAACAAGACTACTTGAGAGTAGTTAATCTTGCAGTCCAGAAACAAAAGACCCTAGGACCATCAAGGGAGAAGTGCACAAGCAGAATGTGAGACCTTATCCAGAGAAGCAGCAATACCAGAGATGGAGGCAGAGATGAGGACATGGAGAGAGGAGCAAGGTTTGCAGTTCAAGCTCACCAACTGTTACTCGGAAACCCATACAGGGTCGCTATGGGTCGGAACCAATTAGACAGTACTTAACAACAACCCTTTCCTTACCTCATGTGCACACACTTCCCATTCTGCATCTTCCTAATACAGTTAAATAAACTTTGTAAGCTGAAAAAAAAAGGTACCTCCTAAAAGTAGTTGCTGCTTTTAGGTGTCATAGAGTTCTGATACATGGTGAACCTATGTACAACAGAATGAAACATTGCCCTGTCCTACCAAGCTCATAACTGTGGCTATGCCTGATTCCATTGTTGCTGCTACTGTGCCAATACATCCCATTGGAGGTCTCACTCTTTTGCTGTCCCCCTACTTTACCAAGCAAGATCTCCTTCTCAAGGGACTGGTCCTTTCTGATAATATGCCTGAAGTGTAAGAGAGGAAGTTTGTTCATCTTGGCGTCTAAAGAGCATTCTGGCTGTACGTCGTCCAACAAAGAATTGTTTGTTCTTTTGGCAGTTCATGGTACTTTTAAATTCTCCTCCAACACCATAACTCAAATACATCAATTCTTCTTTGGTCTTCTTTTTTTCTTTGCCCAACTTTCACATGCAAAAAAGTTTACTGAAAATGCCATGGCTTTGGTCAGACACATTAGTCCTGAAATTGATATTTATGTGCTTGAACACTTTAAAGTGGTGTGTGCAGAAGATTTGCCTAATGCAGTATATTGTTTAATTTCATAACTGCTGCTTCCATAAGTGTTGATGGTGGATCCAACCAAAAAGAAGTCTTCGACAACTTCAATCTTTTCTACATTTATCAGTCTGTCATTTATTGCTCCTGTGGTGAGAATTTTTGTTTTATTTCAAATGAGGTGCAACCCAAATTAATGACTGGGGTCTTCGATCTTCATCTGTAAATATTTTAAGTTCCTTCACTTTCAGAAAGCAAGCATGTATCCTCTGCCCAGTAAAGATTGTTAATGAGCCATCTTTCAATACTGATGCTGCATTCGTTTTAACATAATCAAGCTTTGAGAATTATTTTCTCACCAAACACATTTAATAAATATGGAGAAAGAATATGACTTTGTGCACACCTTTCTCATTTTTAAACTGCTCAATGTCCCCTTACTCTGTTTGAACAACTGTCTATTGGTATGAATACAGATTACTTATGAGTAAAATTATATGTTCCAGAATACTTGTTCTCCTCTATTTCCCATAGTTTGTCATGATACACATAGTTAGAAACTTCTGTATAGTCAATAAAGAACAGGTAAACATCTTTCTGGTATTTTCTGCTTTCAGCCAAGATCCTTCTGCAGATAGAAATTACTTCATTCATTCCATGTCATCATCTGGATCCAGCTTGAAGCTCTGGCAATTCTTTTATCAATGTACTCTTAACTTTTTTTTTTTTTTTAATTACCTTGCAAAATTTTACTTGCCTGTGATGTTAACGATATTGTTTAATGATTTTCAAATTCCTTTGGGTTACCTGACTACGTTATTTTTGTTAGGTGCCATTGAGTTAACACTGATTCAGAGCGACTCTATGAACAACAGAACAAAACTCTGCCTGGTTCTGGGCAAACCTTACAATCATTTCTATGTTTGAGTCTATTGATTTGAACCCATTTCAGAAACCAATCATGTATCATCTGCCCATTAAAGGTTGTTAATGAGCCATCTTCCAACACTGATGCTGCATTCATTTTCGTATAATCAAGCTTCGAGAATTCTTTGCTCACCAAACATATTTAATAAGTATGGAGAAAGAATATGACTTTGTGCACACGTTATTTTTTTTTGGTTTTAAACCACTCAGTGTCCCCTTACTCTGCTTGAACAACTGTGTTTTAAAGTGTTTGAACAAATATGTTTGAACACATTGCTGACAATGTGCCAATCCACCTTCCTTTTTTTCTCTGACTATCCACTTTACCGAAACATGATCTCCTTCTTGTCACACTTGACAATATGTCCAAAGTATGAGAGATGAAATCTGGCCAGCCCTGCTTTCATGGAGCACTTTGGCTCTACTTCCAACAAAGACCTATTTGTTCTTTTCACAGTCCATGGTACTTTCAATACTCTCTTTCAACCTCATAACTCAAAAGTTTCAATTATTCTACTGTGTTCCTTATTCACTATTCAACATTTGCAGGCATATGATGATATTGAAAATACCATGGTTTGCCTCAGGTGTATCTTAGTTCACAAACTGATATCTTTGCTCTTCAACACTTTAAAGAGGTCTTGTGCAGCACATTCGCCCAATGCAATATGTCATTTAATCTGTTGACTGTTGTTTCCATGAGTGTTGATCCAAGTAAAATTAAATCTTTGACAACTTAAATCTTTCTACATTTATATGGATGTTGTTTATTGGTCTTGTTGTGAGGATTTCTGTTTTCTTTACTTTGAGATGCAATTCATACCAAAGGCTGTGATCCTTGATATTGATCACTAAGTATTTTATATCTTCTTTGCTTTCAGCAAGCAAGATTGTGTCATCTTCATATCACAGGTGGTTAATGAGTCTTCCTCCAATCCTGATGCCACTTTTTTGTTCATATAATTCGGCTTCTTGGATTGTTCGCTGAATAAAGATTGAATACATATAGTGAAAGAATACACGCCTGGCACACACCTTTCCTAATTTTAAACCATTCATAGTTACCTTGTCTATTCAAATAATGAGTTCCTCATGAGCAAAATTAAATATTCCAGAATATACATATTTTGCAATGTTGTCCATAGATTGTCATGATCCACACAATTGAAAGCCTTCATGTAGTCAATAAAGCACTGGTAAACATCTTTCTAGTGTTCTCTGATTTCAGACAAGATCCTTCTGACATCAGCAATGATATTCCTCATTCCACATCCTCTTCTGAAACTAACTTGAACCTCTGAAAGTTCTATGTTAATGTATGGTTGCAGCCCTTTCTGTATTACCTTTAGTAACATTTTACTTTCATGGGATATCATTGATATAGTCTGATGATTTCCACATCCATTGAGTGACCTCTCTTTGGATTGGGCACAAATACAGATCTCTTCCCGTAAATATGCCAAATTTTTTGGCATAGATGAGTGTGTGCCTTCAGTGCAGCATAACTTTATTGAAATATTTTAATTTTTATTCAGTCAATTCCTGGTGCCTTGTTCTTTTCCAATGACTTCAATGCACCATGGACTTCTATGCAAATTTTTGAAATGGGTGAACTTTGATCATTTATTTTTGGTACAGTGACTCTGTGTATTCTTTCCATTTTCTTTTGATGCTTTCTGTCTATGGAATGGACTAAAATGTGGATATTTTCCAGTCAGTTAGCCAGGTAACTGTCTTATAAATTTCTGGGCATAAATGACAGAGTGCTTCAAATGACACAGCTGATTGTTGAAAGATTTCCATCTGCACTCCATCTGTTCCCAGATCCATATATATATATTTTTTTACAATATTCAGTGCACACTAGATATCTTCTTTAGGTACCAGGGAACTTGATCATATGCTATCTCTTAAAATGATTGAATTAATTTTGTTTTGGTGTGTGACTCTGTATAATACTTCCACTGTCTATTGATGCTTTCTGCATCATTCAGTAGTTCCACAAATATAGGAGAAAATATGCCCAGCATTTTTCAAGCTGAAAGAACAGAGGAAAAATATTCAAACTACATCTTGCAATATTAAATTACTCAGAATAGAGTGACCATAATAACGTGTGTGAATTAAAGATGTTTGTACCTACATTTGCTCATGGGGCACATCTCAAAATAAGGAAAAAATTGTATATATCCATTATTAATCAGAAGATGGACTGTGCAATATATAATTCTAGGAAAATTTGAAGCAGTATGAATGAAATGGAATGCTCAAAGACCAATTTACTAGGAAAGAGTGAACTGAAATACATTGATATTCGTCATTTTTATACAAAAATCATCTTAATTTCTATGCTAAGAAATAACAAATGAGAAAGCATGTGTTGCATTCTCATCAAAATTAGCATTACAAGATCTATCTTGAATTATGCTTTCTATGATAGGATACTATCCACATAAGTACTAGGAAATCAAATTAATATTACCATTATTCAAATTTATGCACCAACTATAAAAGCCAATAATGAATAAATTGAAAAATTCTACCACTATGTTCAGTCTGAAATTTATCATGCATGAATTCAAGATTCATTGATAATTGCTGGTGATTGGACTGCAAGATTTGAAACAAAGAGGAAGGATTGATAGTTGGAAAATAGGCCCTTGATGATAGACATGATGCTGGGTATATAGCCATGGACGCACTCACCCATCTATTCCAAGAAATTTGGTAGATTGCTACTTGGCCAACTGATTCATCAAAATCCTTATGTGTGGATTCCAAAGAAAGGTGATTCAAAAGAATGAGGAAAATGTCATACAATAATAATATCATATGCAGGTAAAAGTGTGATAAAGATAATTAAAAAATGGTTGCACCAGTACACTGACAGTTAACTGCAGTGGCTCAAACTGTATTCAGATGACACGGTGGAATGAGGGATAGTATTGCTAACATCAAATGGATCTTGGCTGAAAGCAATGGACCTATAAATAGTATCATGATAAATGGAGAAAATTTAAATTTGTCAAAGACTTGATTTTACTTAGATCTACTGTCAACACTTATGGAAGTAGCACTAGAAATAAAATGGTATATTGCAACAGGCACAAGTACTCTTTAAAGTGTTAAAGAGTAAAAATGTCAGTGTAAAGTCTAAGGTATGCTTGGTCCAAGCCACGACATTTTCTATAGTCTCATATGCATGTAAAAGTTGGCCAATGAATAAGGAAGACAGTATAATAATTGATGAATGTGTGTTATGATGTTGGAGAAAAACATTAAAAGTATTGTGGACTGCCAGAAGAATAAATATATCTGTGATGAAGGAAGTACAGCCAGAATGTTCCTTAGATGCCTATATAGCCAGACTTTGTCGTACACACTTTGGATATATTTTCAGGAGGCTGTAGTCCCTGAAAAGGACATCATACTTTCTGAAGTGAAGGTTCAGTGAAAAAGAGGAAGACCACCAGAGAGATGTATTTGCCCCCTTTAGCAGTAGCAATAGGCTTAGTTGTAATAATAATTCTAAGGATGGCACAGAACCAAGCTGTATTTCATTCTGTTGTGATAAGATCCATATAGTTGAAACTAATGCAAAAGCATCTAATATCAACAATAGCAATATACGTATATTCAAATGGTTGATGTTTACTTCTTCAAGTGTAAGTCATGATCCCTCAGTTTTCAGACCTGGGACTGTCAGAGTTATAATGCATTTGTTGAACAACAACAATACATTTTTTTGTCATCTCCTAATGCCACACTAAGTATGTGGAGTAACAATTTTTCATTATATACCCATTAAAAAAAAAAAACACATGAGTCATCTGTTGATGTAGTGTGGACATTGCATTGGCCTCTATATTCAAGGTAATTGATTATTTAGAGCAAATGAGTATGAAATGGAAGTGTCTTTCATGTCCTGTCAATATTAAGGCCCTCTGATGGATTGATAAAATCTTTAAGAGTTTAGGAAAATGGATAGAACAAGCAAGATGGCAGATCAGATAGACATGTAGCAAAGAGCTCCGCCAAAAATAACACAGAATACCCGATCAAGCAGGCTCAGGGGAATGGTCCCAGAACTCTGAACCACATATAAAGGAACACTTAGAAGATTGGAAGGCTCACAGCT
>NW_006409285.1:0-5123 GCF_000296735.1 Chrysochloris asiatica | reverse complement strand
ATATATGAATCAACTTATCAGCTTGACAGAACTTAACAACATGAAAACAGTATATATAATGGTATATCATATTAATGCATATATGATAGATACAATGCATTAAATAGCATAAAATATGTGTGCATTTTATATTGTTGTTAAGTACTCTCTAGTAAGTTCCAACTCATAGCGACCCTGTATAGGCATTATGAAGAGCAACTGATGAGTTTGAACCACTTACCTAGATGATCAAAATGACCTTGCAAATCAGTGCTGATCCTAGAGTGCCACACCAGTACTTGCTCTATTATACATGCATATATGTAATATATGAATTATGGAGTATTGGATACATAGTGTGGCACTATAGAATAATCACTGGACAGAAAATTCAAGGTAGGAAGTTCAAACTAACCAGCTTCTCTTCTGAAATCTTATACAGAGTTGCTATTAGTTGGAATTGACTTGACAGCACTAAACATCAACATGCAATATATAATATATGCAATGTTTAGTGAATATTGGTCACACTGTATTTATATTAAAATGCCTGTCCATAGACACTGATGGTGACAACATTGAGTGTGCACGTGTAATGATTCTGTGGAATAGATGAGTGGCTGTGGATTATGTGGCAAATGATTTTCATATCAGCCAAAACTGTACCTATGAAATAATCCTGGGCAGACTTGGATTTTGAAAAGTTTGTGTGAAATGGGTACTAAAACTACATCCCACACTGTTGACACTCTGCAAAAAATTCATTTTTAGATTTTAAAACATCCTCTATGTAGTCTTGATCCTGCTCCGTCAAACTACCAACTTTTTGGTCCCCAAAAAGCAGTCCCTTGAGAACAAAGATTCACTTCTGATGAAGAAGTTAAGCACAACTCAGTCTAAAACAGTTTTTAATAAGCAAATCAAAATCAAGATTAGGTTGAAAGATGATATATTTGTCTTTTCTAGAAGCTGATTAAAATAAATTGTACAGCCAGAGTATATATATAGATACAGATATAGATATATATATAGTCTGACCACCCTGGCTTCCAAGGAGTATTCTGCCTGTACATATTCAACACAGATTTGTTTATTCATTTGGCAGTCCATGGTACTTACAATATTCTCATCCAACAACATAACTCAAATGCATCAATTCCTCCCTGGTCTTCCTTACTGTCTTACTTTCACATGCATTTGAGGTTACTGAAAGTACCATGACTTAAATCAGGTCATGGTACTATCAATCTATACCCAATCCTTATCCAGCTTGCTACACACACAGATTGAATAAGTGTGGTGAAAGCATAAAACCTTGGTGCACACCTTTCCTGAATTTAAACCATTCAGTATTCCCTTGGTATGTTCAAAAGGCTGTCTCTTGGTCTATGAACAGGTTCCTCATGAGCACAAATAAGTGCTCTGGAAAACCCATTCTTCACAATAGTATCCTTTATTTAGACTGATGCACACAGTTGAAAGCCTTTGCATAGTCAAAAAGCACAAGCTAACATCTTTCTGGTGTTCTCTGCTTTCAACCATAAGCAATCTAATATAAGCAATGAGAATCCCTTTTCCATATCTTCTTTGAATCTGGCTTGTATATATGACAGTTTCTTCTTGGTTCTGACTCACAGAGACAGGTATAATGTTTCAGAGGCTATAAATCTTTATGGGAACAGAATCATGGTGAGCTGTTTCATGTCCATGCATTCAGTGAAACTCAGAATTCTTTCAGCACCTTTGATTCATGCTCATGTGGTACCTCTTGAAATAGTTGAAGATAGAAACATCTTTCTGGTAAAGTAATTCAGTGTATTCATTTCATCTTTTTTTATACTTTTGGCATCATTAAATAATTTATAAATGAAGTCCCATCACACTTCAATTTGAGGTCCATATATATATGTGTGTGTAGGTACCATTTTTTTAGATGAAAAACAGTATTTGCAATGAAGAAGTCTTGCAAAGTTTTATCATGTGATCTCTAGCATCACTATTTCACCAAGACCATATTTTTCCAAATATCAATCCTTCTTCTTTGTTTCCAACTTTCACATTTCAGTCACCAGTACTTGTCAGTGAAGCTTGAATACAATGTGGTCAATTTCAGACTGAGGAATTTGGTAGAATTCTTCAATTTCTTCATCATTGGCTCCAGTGGTTAATGCTTCAATTTGAAAAAATTCTGTATTAATTAATATAAATTAATTAATATTTTCTGAATATGTGCATGAATATTATCTTATCCCTTACAGTATTGTACTTCAAGACATATCTTGAAAATACCTTTTTAACAATGAATGACATACCTTTTCTTTCTGATTTGTATTTCTTGGAAAATAAGGATTTGATTGTCTGATTCAAAATGGCTGATTCTTGTCCATTTCAAATCATTAATGCCTAGGTTTTTATATAATTTTATTGAATATTTATTCATTCCATTTAATTTCTGATGATTTCCAATATCCCAGACTCATACTTTGTACATTCTTTGTTCTGATTATTAATGGATGCTTGTAGCTGTTTCTTTCCATTTTGAGTTGTATGCCATCAACAAGAAAATCCTAAAAGCTTTGTTCTGTCTAGTTTATTAAGATCAATTCTATTTTGAATAGGCAACTCTTTCCTAGTCTTATTTTGAGTGACTTATAGCCTGATGGATTCATCTTTCAGCACTATATTAAATGATATCTCACTGCTACTATAAGGTTTGATTGTCTGATTATTCAGAAATATTCACTCTCTCCTTGTTCTTAGTCTGTCTTAGTTTGGAAGCTGTGATTAAGCCTGTCTATTATGGGTGACCCTGATGGTATTTAACATACCTGTGGCATAGTTTCCAGCATCACAGCAATACTCAGCCACCAAAGAAGAAAAATTGACAGAAGAGCAGTGGGTTTTATCTCTAATCAACAAATACTGGTATATGCCCTGAGTAATTCCCTAGCTGTTTTGGTAGACTAGGTATGAGCAGTAGGTAAGAAATGCCTGCTCTTGAAATATGTATCTAGACTCTCTTCATACCTTCTTAACTTCTCATTCAATATTTTTTCTCTCTAAATTGACAGCTATTAATAAAAATATTCAAAAATTTATCAAAATGATTTCTTTCCATAAGAACAGCTTATAAGAGAGAAGCTGTCACTCTATGGGCATTTCACATTGTTGGTTACATATCAAGTGTAAGGATCTGTTCCATATCAAATTTGTTTCACTATACCTTTTGTTTGTTTCCTTCAAAAAATCTATCTTAAAATGGTTTCCATTTCCTCTCATCTTCCTACTTGCTGGTAATTGTTGGTTTTAAAACTCTAATAATTAAACTTTGTATGATTTTCTGTCATACAACTGTTTTACTACCATGTCTTAAGGAAATAGAATTCTATTACAAGTTTATAATATTTTTTTCTATTTACTGTAATGCAGATAAACTATATTCATAGTCATACATGAAAGGGAGAATCTATACATCTCCAATGACTTACGGAACATTTGAAAATACTTCTTTTGTTTTATGCTTAACAAAAAAAAAAATTGTAATGTGATTGCTTTAAAAACTGTATTACACCCCTCTAATACTGAAACACAAAGGAGACACATGAGCATGCATGTAAGCTTGCTGACGACCACATTGGTCTGCTGGTGACTGGCAGAGCAGAAAGGCAGCAATGAAGAAATGGGCTGAGTTCAACCACAGTCCATTGACTCCCATTGGCCTGGAGATGAGAGAAAGAAAAGGAAGGGCTGGTTGGTCCAAAGTATGCTGAGACCTGGGGACACCTAAATCCATGGACAAGGACATAGCAACAGAGGGCTAGAGCTGAGAGTGAAATATCCAGCTGATATGAAGTGAGGGGAGACATACATTAACACCCAAACTTTCACATAGCATCCATTTGACCTAGTCTCAATGGTTTGATAATCAGAACACAAGTAGAGGAAGCAAACACATTTATTTATTTATTTATTTATTTTATAAAGGAAGCGAGAGTACATTGCTACAATTTGAAGAACTTGACCTGTACTCATAGTGGTAGTAGCTCTAAATACCGACAAAGAGGGAAGGAGTCTTCACATCAAGTATCAAAGCTATCCCCTCTGTATACAGGGTAGATAGAGATGGGCAACTTAGACAGTGGCTACCTAAAATGAGGGGGCAATAAAGGCACAAAGTGACTGGCTTACAAGGTTTCAAGAGGGAGTTTAGTTGAAGAATGTGTGGGGCAGATAGCGGTCTCACTGAATAGTTTTCATCTTGTCTAGATGGGTCTGGTAAAACGAGATGGGGATAAGATTCTTATGATTTAATAGTAAATAATTGTTATCATGACTAATTGCTACTGTCACAATTGTAAAAGTAGAAATTTTATAACAAAAACAGAGGAGTAGTTCATCTTACAGTCCAGAAATAGATGAAGCTAGGACCATCAAAGGAGAAGAGCAAATGCCTGGAGTGAGAAAACAAAAAGGGAAGGACATCATGGTTGATGAAGTGGAAGGTCCATGAAAAATTCAAAGAACCCAAAGGAGATGACTTGACACAATGCCAGCAGTAATAGGATCAAATGTAACAATTACGAAAGGATGACACAGAACGGAGTGTTTTATTCTGTTGTATACAGTGTCACTGTGAGTCAGAACCAACTCCACAACATTTAACAACAGCAGCCAAGAGTTTCAACCTTTTACAATTACAATGAACTCTGATAACATTCACAGATGAATCCTGCCATCCTACCAATATCTTCTGCTATCTTAGCTTACTTAGACCAAGCAGGGGAAAAAAACATTTGATTGAAGTTACAGAAAGTGGTTATAAGAGACATTAGATAATAAAATACAATGCAGATATCAATACATATTAATGGATTTTTACTACATTTTAGATGCAGTTTTGAAATAATTAAAAATAAGTTCATAGGGTATTATACCAAATATAGAGTGAATAAGAAATTAGGAATCTATTTTCTTTTAAAACATTTCATGCATTAATAAAGTTTAATAAATTTAAGATAAAGCTAGGTCTTCATCAAGGTACAACTCACTTAAAAGTTTTGAAAGCCTGATACATGTGATTAAATTTGGATATATAACAGTCTCAATGGGTGTACTGAGTCAAGCTTTTGAATCAAATAGTTTCT
>NW_006409284.1:94696-95898 GCF_000296735.1 Chrysochloris asiatica | reverse complement strand
AGACATAGCAAACTGTGCCTCATCTGATTATTCAGGTATGCTTGTAAGTAATCGCATACATGAGCCCTGGATATCCACAAATAAATGTAAAAACCTTTCCTAAAAGCCAAGACTGTAGATTCCAAAAAGGCAACGTTCCCCCCCACCCCCCTAAAAAAGAAGAAAAGCCAAAGAGGATAGAGAGAAACACTGTTGACTGATGATGTATGGAGGGGATTGTAGTCAATGTAATGAAACAAGTCATATGAATGGCTGAAAGTGAAGATGATGATGTGCCCTGTAACTTTCATTCAATCCACAATAAAAACCTTAAAAAAAAAAAAAGAAAGAAAGAAAGCTAGCTACATTGCAGACGAGTCCAACATATACACATAGCTACATGGCAGGGTAGTGCAACATTTCAATATACAGAGTTCTAGCTACAAGACAAATGAGTCCACCTTGTCTATATACAGAGAACTAGCTAAATGGCAGCATATTGCACATTTCCATATGCAGAGTTTTAGCTACATAGCAATTGTGTCCAACGTGTCCATATACTGAGAGTTAGCTACATGAAAGACAAGTCCAATATGTACATATACAGAGAGTTACGTACTTAACAGATCAGTCCAACATATCCATATACTGAGAGTAAGCTACATGGCAGATCAGTCCAAAATATCCATGCATAGAGAGCTAGCTACATGTCATACGAGTCCAAAATGTCCATATTCAGAGAGCTAAATACATGACAGGGTAGTGCATCATTTCCATATACAGAGTTCAAGATACATGGCAGATGAGTCCACAGTGTTCATACACTGAGATCTAGCTACATGGCAGAGTAGTCCGACATAACCATATACAAGTTCTAGTTACATTGCAGATGTGTCCAACGTGTGCATAGACTTAGAGCTAGCTACATGGCAGACAAGTCCAATGTGTTCATATACAGAGAGCAACCTACTTGGCAGATCAGTCCAACATAACCATGTACAGAGACCTAGCTACATGGAAAATGAGTTCAAAATCTCCATATACAGAGACCTAGCTCCATGGAAGAATAGTGCAACATTTTCATATACAGAGTTCAAGCTACATGGCAGATGAGTCCCAAGTGTTGCATATACTGAGAGCTAGCTACATCACAGAGTAGTCAAACATATCTATATACAGAGTTCTAGATACATGGCAGATATGGCTAACGTGTCCATATACTG
>NW_006409284.1:92758-94341 GCF_000296735.1 Chrysochloris asiatica | reverse complement strand
TCCAATATGTTCATATACAGAGAGCTATCTACTTGGCAGGTCAGTCAAACATATCCATGTACAGAGAGCTAGCTACATGGCATATGAGACCAAAATGTCCATATAGAAAGAGCTACATACATGGCAGAGTAATGCAACATTTCCATATACAGAGTTCTAGCTGCAAGGCAGATGAGTCCAAAGTGTCAATATACAGACAGCTAGCTACATGGCAGAGTAGTGCAAGACTTTCTAAAGTGTATATATATTGAGAGCTAGCTAAATGACAGTATAGTCCAACATATCCACATATTGGCTACCAACTACAAGGCAGAGGAATCCAACATGTCCATATACAGGGAGCTAGCTACATGGCAGACAAGTCCAATATGTTCATATACAGAGAGCTACCTACTTGGCAGATCAGTACAGCATATTCATGTACAGAAAGCTAGCTACATGGCAGACAAGTCCAAAATTTCCATGTACAGAAAGCTAGCTACATGGCAGGGTAGTGTAACATTTCCATACACAGAGTTCTAACTACAAGGCAGATGAGTCCAACTTGTCTATGTACAGAGAGCTAAATAAATGACAGTATAGTGCAACATTTTCTTATACAGAGTTCTAGCTTCATGGCAGATGTGTCCAAGGTGTCCATATACTGAGTGCCAGCTACATGGCAGACAAGTCCAACATGTTCATATATAGACAGGTAACTACTTGGCAGATCATTCCAACATATGCATATATTGAGAGCTAGCTACAGGGCAGATCAGTCCAAAATATCCATGCACAGAAAGCTAGCTACATGGCAGAATAGTCCAACATGCCCATATACGGACTACTAACTACCTGACAAATGAGTGCAAAATGTCCATATATTGTAGGGAGCTAGCTACATGGCAGTGTAGTGCAACATGTCCATTTACAGAGTTCTAACAAAAAGGCAGATGACTCCAACTTGTCTATATACAGAGAGCTAGCTACATGACCGAGTAGTGCATCATTTCCATATACAGAGTACAAGCTACATGGCAGAAGAGTACAAAATGTTCATATACTGAGAAGTAGTTACATGGCAGAGTAGTCCAACATGTCCATATACAGAGTTCAAGCTACATGGCAGATGTGTCAACGTGTCCATATACTGAGAGCTAGCTACATGGCAGACAAGACCAATATGTTTATATACACAGAGCTAGCTACATGGCAGGTTAGTGCAACATTTCCATATACAGAGGTCTAACTACATGGCAGATTAGTCCATCTTTTCTATATACAGAGAGTTAACTCCATGGCAGGGTAGTGTAACATTTCCATATACAGAGTTCTAGCTCCATGGCAGATGTGTCAATATGTCAATATACTGAGAGTTAACTACATGGCAGACAATCACAATATGTTCATATACAGAGAGCTGCCTTCTTGACAGCTCAGTCCAACATATGCATATACAGAGGGCTAGCTACATGGCAGAGTAATGCATCATTTCCATACACAGGGTTCTAGCTACAAGGAAGAAGAGTCCAACTTGTCTACATACAGAGCTAGCTACATGGCAGAATGGTGCAACATTTTCATATACAGAGTTCTAGTTACAT
>NW_006409284.1:91085-91833 GCF_000296735.1 Chrysochloris asiatica | reverse complement strand
GCAGATAATTCCAACTTGTCTATATACAGAGAGCTAGCTACATGGCAGAGTAGTGCAACATTTCCATATACAGAGTTCTAGCTACATGGTAGATGTGTCAAACGTGCCAATATACTGAGAGGTAGCTGCATGGCAGACAAATGCAATACATTCATGTACAGAGAGCTACCTACTTGGAAGATCATGCCAATATATCCATGTACAGAGAGCTAGCTACATGGCAGATTAGTCCAACAGGCCAATATACAGTCTACTAGCTACCTGGCAGATGAGTCCATAATGTCCATATTGTGGGAGCTAGCTACATGGCAGTGTAGTGCAACATGTCCATTTACACAGTTCTAGCTACATGGCAGATGTGTCCAACGTGTCCATATACTCAGAGCTAGCTACATTGTAGATTAGTCCAAAATACCCATGCTCAGAGAGTTAACTTAATGTCAGACATGTCCAAAATATCCACATACAGAAAGCTAGCTACATGGAGGAGGAGTGCATCATTTCCATATACAGAGTTCAAGCTACATGGCAGATGAGACCAAAGTGTTCATATACTGAAAGCTAACTACATGGCAGAGTAGTCCATAATGTTCATATACACAGTTTTAGCTGCATGGGAGATCAGTCCAACAAATACATGTACAGAGTGATAGCTACATGTCAGACTAGTCCAAAATGTCCATATTCAGAGAGCTAGCTACATTGCAGGGTAGTGCATAATTTCCCTATAAATAGTTCTAGCTACAAG
>NW_006409284.1:88366-90670 GCF_000296735.1 Chrysochloris asiatica | reverse complement strand
AAACGTGTCCATATACTAGAGTTAACTACATGGCAAATGAATACAATATGTGTATATACAGAGGACTACCTCCCTGGCTAATGAGTCCAAAATGTCCATATACTGAGAGCTAGCATCATGGCAGACAAGTCTAATATGTTCATATACAGAGAGCTACCTACTTGGCAGATCAGTCCAACATATCCTATGTACAGATAGCTAGCTACATAGTAGACAAGTCCACAATGTCCATATAAAGAGAGCTAGATAAATGGAGGGTAGTGCAATATTTCCATATACATAGTTCTAGCTACAAGGCAGATGAATCCAACTTGTCTATATACAGAGAGCTAACTACATGACAGAGTAGTGCAACATTTCCATATAAAGCGTTCAAGCTACATGGCAGATATGCCCTATGTGTCCATATCCTTAGAGCAAGCATCACAGACAAGTACAATATATTCATATGCAGAGAGCAAGCTACATGGCAGAGTAGTCCAATATGCCCATATACAGTGTTCTGGCTACATGGCAGATGTGTCCATCATGCCGATATACACTGAGCTAGCTACATGGCAGAGTGTCCAACATGTCCATAAAAAGGTCCTAGCAACACGCAGGATGAGGCCAATATATCCATATACTGAGAACTAGTTATAGCCAGACAAGTCCAGTATGTTCATATATAGGGAGCTATCTTCTTGGCAGTGTAGTGCAACATTTCCATAAACAGAGTTCTAGCTACAAGGCAGATGAGTCCAACTTGTGTATATACAGAAAGGTAGCTATATGGCAGAGTAGTGCAACATTTCCAAATATAGAGTTCTAGCTTCATGGAAGATGTGTCCAGCATGTCCATACACTGAAAGCTAGCTACATGGCAGAGTAGCCCAACATGTCCATATACAGGGTACTAGCTACATGGCAGGTGTGTCCAACGTGTCCATATACTGAGAGCTAGCTACATGGCACACAAGTCCAATATGTTCATATACAGAGAGCTACCTACTTGGCAGATCAGGCCAACATATACATGTGTATAGAGCTAGCTACATGTTAGATTAGTCCAAAATGTCCATATAAAGAGAGCTAGCTACATGGCTGTGTATTGCAGCATTTCCATATACAGAGTCTAACTACATGGCAGATGATTCCAAGGTGTCCATATACTGAGAGCTAGCTACATGGCAGACAAGACCAATATGTTCACATACAGAGAGCTACCTACTTGACAGATCAGTCCAAATATCCATGTAAAGCAATCTAGCCACATGGCAATTGTGTCCAAAATGTCCATATACTAGGAGCTAGCTACATGGCAGGGTAGTGCCATATTTCCATATACAGGGTTCTAGCTATAAGGCAGATGAATCCAACATGACTATATACAGAGAGCTAACTACATGGAAGGGTTGTGCAACATTTCCATATACAGAGTTCTAGCTACATGGCAGATGTGTCTAACATTTCTATATACAGAATGCTAGCTACATTGCAGATGTTTTCAACGTGTCCATATACTGAGAGCTTGCTAAATAGTAGACAAGTCCAATATGTTCATATACAGAGAGCTACCTACTTGGAAGATCACTCCAACATATCGATGTAAAGAGAGATAGCTAAATGACAGATGAGTTCAAAATGTCCATTTACAGATGGCTAGCTACATGGCAGGGTAGTGAAACATTTCCAAATACAGAGTTCTAGCTACATGACAGATGTTTCCATCATGTCCATATATTGAGAGCTAACTACATGTCAGACGTGTCCAAAATGTCCATATACAGAGAGCTAGCTACGTGGCAGCGTAGTGCATCATTTCCATATACATAGTTCTGGCCACAAGGCAGACGAGTCACAAGTGTTCATATATTGAAAGCTAGCTACTTGGCAGAGTAGCCAAACATTTCCTTATACAGGGTATTGGCTACATGGCAGACGAGTCCAAAATGTCCATATACAGAGAGCTAGCTACATGGCAGGGCAGTGTATCATTTCCATATACATAGATCGACCTACAAGGTAGACAAGTCCCAAGTGTTCATATATTGAGAGCCCGCTACATCGCAGAGTAGTTCAACATGTCCATATACAGAGTTCTAGTTACAGGGCAGATGTGTCCAACGTGTCCATATACTGAAAGCTAGCTACATGGCTGAGTAGCCCAACATTTCCATATACAGGGTATTAGCTGCATGGCAGACAAGTCCAAAATGTCCATATACAGACATTGAGCTACATGGCAGTATAGTGAAATATTTCCATATACAGAGAGCTAGCTACATGGCAGAGTAGTACAACATCTCCATATACAGAGTTCTA
>NW_006409284.1:85488-86880 GCF_000296735.1 Chrysochloris asiatica | reverse complement strand
AGAGAGCTACCTACTTGGCAGATCAGTCCAACATATCCATGCACAGAGAGCTAGCTACATGTCATAAGAGTGCAAAATGTCCATATACAGAGAGCTAGTTACATGGCAGGTTAGTGCAACATTTCCGTATACAGAGTTCAAGCTACATGTTAGATGTGTCTAATGCGTCCATATACATCGCAGGTCAGTTCAAATTTCCATGCACAGAAATCTAGCTACATATCAGATGAATCCAAAATGTCCATATGCAGAGAGCTAGGTACAAGGCAGAGTAGTGCTTCATTTCCATATACAGAGTTCAAGCTATTTGCAAGATGAATCCAAAGTGTCCGTATACTCAGATCTAGCTATATGGCAGAGTAGACCAGTATGCCCATATATAGGGTACTAGCTACATGGCAAATGAGTCAAACATGTTCATATACAGAGAGCTAGCTACATGGCAGAGTAGTGCAACATTTCTATATACAGAGTTCTAGCTAGAAGGCAGATGAATCCAATTTGTCTATATATAGAGAACTAGCTACATGACAGAGTAGTGCAACATGTCCATATACAAGGTACTAGATACATGGCAGACAGTTCCAAAATGTTCACATATAGAGAGCAACCTACTTGTCAAATAACTCCAACATATCCTTGTACAGAGAGCTAACTATGTAACAGAGTAGTAAATCATTTCCATATATAGAGTTAAGCTACATGACAGATGAGTCCAACGTGTTCATATACTGAGAGCTAGCTACATGGCAGACAAGTCCAATATGTTCATATACAGAGAGATAACTACTTGACAAATCAGTACAACATAACCATGTACAGACAGCTAGCTATATGGCAGATGAGTCCAAAATGTCCATATACAGAGAGCTAGCTACATGGCAGGATATTGCAACATGTCCATATAGAGTTCTAGAGACAAGGCAGATGAGTCCAACATGTCTCTATACAGAGAGCTAGCGAAATGGCAGGGTATTGTAACATTTCTGTATACAGCGTTCTATCTACATGGCAGATGTGTCCAACTTGTCCATATACTGAGAGGTATCTACATGGCAGAGTAGTCCAACATGTCCATATACAGGGTATTAGCTACATGGCAGATGAGTCCAACATGTCCATATACTGAGAGCTAGCTACATGGCAGACAAGTCCAGTATGTTCATATACAGAGAGCTAACTACATGGGAGAGTAGTGCAACATTTCCATATACAGGATTCTAGCTACATGGCAGATGTGTCCAACGTGTCCATGTACTGAGAGCCACCTACAAGGCAGATCACTCCAAAATATCCATGCACAGAGAACTAACTACATGCAAGACGAGTCCAAAATGTCCATATATAGAGTTCTATCTACATGGCAGATGTGTCCAAAGTGTCCTTTTACTG
>NW_006409284.1:81307-84337 GCF_000296735.1 Chrysochloris asiatica | reverse complement strand
ACAAGTACAATATGTTCATATACAGAGAGATAACTATTTGGCATATCAGTCCAACATATCAATGCACAGAGAGTTAGCTACATGTCAGACAAGTCCAAAATGTCCATATACAGAAAGCTAGCTACATGGCAGGGTAATGACACATTTCCATATACAGAGTTCTAGGTACAAGTCAGATGAATCTAACTCATATATAGAGAGAGAGCTAGCTATGTGAAAGGGAAGTGCAGCATTTCCATATACAGAGTTCTAGCTACAAAGCAGATGAGTTCAACTTGTCTCTATACAAAGAGCTATCTACATGTCAGAGTAGTGCAACTTGTCCAAATACAGGGTACTAGATACATGACATATGAGTCCAATATGTCCATATACTGAGAGTAAGCTACATGGCAGACAAGTCCAATATGTTCATAAACAGATAGCTACCTACCTGACATATCAGTCCAACATGTCCATGTACTGAGCGCTACCTACATGGCAGATGAGTCCAACATGTCCATATACTGAGATTTAGTTACATGGCAAATGGGTCCAATAAGTTCATATACAGAGATATACCTACTTGGCTCATCAGTCCAACATATCCATGTACTGAGAGCTACCTACATGGCAGATGAGTCCAACGTGTACATATACTGAGAGTTAGCCACATGGCAGGGTAATCCAACATGTCGACATATAGCGTACTAGCTACATGTCAGATGAGTCAAACATGTCCATATACTGAGAGCTAGCTACATGGCAGACAAGTTCAATATGTTCATATACAGAGAGCTAGCTACATGGCAGAGTGGTATAACATTTCCACATACAGTGTTCTAACTACATGGCAGATGTGTTCAACATGTCCATAAATTGAGCACTACCTACATGGCAGATCAGTCCTAAATATCCATGCACATAGATCTAACTACCAGTCAGATGAATCCAAAATGTCCATATACAGATTTCTAGCTACATGGCAGATGTCTCCAATGTGTACATATACCAAGAACTACCTACATGGCAGAGAAGTCCAACATGTCCATTCACCAGGTACTAGCTACTTGTCTGATGAGCCCAACTTCTCAATATACAGAGAGCTAGCTACATGGCAGGGAAGTACAAAATTTCCATATACAGACTTCTAGCTACAAGGCAGATGAGTCCAATTTGTCTATATACAGAGAGCTAGCTACGTGTCAGAGTAGTGCAACATGTCCATGTAGCGGGTACTAGCTTCATTGCATATGAGTCCAATATGTCCATATACTGAGAGCTAGTTACATGGCAGAGAAGTACAATATGTTCAAATACAGAGAGCTGCCTACTTGGCAGATCAG
Source organism: Chrysochloris asiatica (assembly GCF_000296735.1). Lineage (NCBI taxonomy): Eukaryota > Metazoa > Chordata > Mammalia > Afrosoricida > Chrysochloridae > Chrysochloris > Chrysochloris asiatica. The sequence continues at coordinate 83,012 of NW_006409284.1, read as the reverse complement.
TCCAACATATCCGTGTACGGAGAGCTACCTACATGGCAGATGAGTCCAACATGTGCCTATACTGAGATTTAGCTACATGGCAGATGAGTCCAATATGTTCATATACAGAGAGCTACCTACTTGGTAGATCAGTCTAACATATCCATGTACTGATGGCTACCTACAAGGCTGATGAGCCCAACTTGTCAATATACAGAGAGCTAGCTACATGGCATGGAAGTACAATATTTCCATATACATGTATTGATAGCTACCTACAATGCAGATGAGTCCACCTTGTCCATATACTTAGAGCTAGCTACATGTCAGATGGGTACAAAATGACCATATATAGAGAGATAACTGATTGACAGAGTAGAGCATGATTTCCATACACAGAGTTCAAGCTATATGGCAGATGAGTCCAAAGTATCCATATACTGAGAACTAGCTACATGGCAGAGTAGTGCAACATGCCCATATACAGTATACTAGCTACATGTTAGATAAGTCCAAACTGTCCATATACATAGAGATAGCTAAACGGCAGAGTAGTGCATCATTTTGATAAACAGAGTTCAAGCTACGTGGGAGATGAGTCCAAAGTGTTCATATACTGAGAGCTAGCAACATGGCAGGGTAGGACAACATTTATATATACAGAGTCCTAGCTACAAGGCCGATCAGTCCAACTTGTCCATATACAGAGAGCTAGCTACATGACAGAGTAGTGCATCATTTCCATACAAAGTTCAAGCTACATGGCAGATGAGTCCAAAAGGTTCATATACTGAGAGCTAGCTTCATGGTAGAGTAGTACAAGATGTCCATATACAGGGTACTAGCAACAAGGCAGAAGAGTCCAACTTGTCTATAGACAGAGAGCTAGCTACATGCCAGAGTAGTGGATCATTTCTTTATACAGAATTCAAGGTACATGGCAGAGGAGTCCAACTTGTCTATATACAGAGAGCTAGCTACATGGCAGAGTAGTGCAACATGTCCATATACTGGGTACTACCTACATGGCAGCAGAGTCCAACTTGTTTCTATAATGAGAGCTAGATGTATGTTATACAAGTCTACTATGTATATATACAGATAGATAGCTACGTGGCAGGGTAGTGCAAGATTTCCATATACAGAGTTCTAGCTACATGGTAGATTTGTCCAACATGTCCATATAGTGAGAGCTAGCTACATGGCAGAGTTATCCAACATGACCATATACAGGGTACTAGCTACAAGGCAGAGGTGCCCAACATGTCCATATACTGAGAGCTAGCTACATGGCAGAGAAGTCCAATATGTTCATATAGAGAGAGCTAGCTACATCGCAGGGTAGTGCAATATACAGAGTTCTAGCTACATGGCGGATGTGTCCAACGTGTTCACATACAGAGCGTTAGCTACATGGTAGAGTAGTACAACATGTATATATTACAGGGTCCTAGATACATGGCAGATGAGTCCAACATGTCGATATACTGAGAACTAGCTAAATGACAGACAAGTCCACTATGTTCTTATGCAGAGAGCTACCTACTTGCCAGACCAGTAAAACATATCCATGTACAGAGAGCTAGCTATATGGGAGAGGAGTCCAAAATGTCCATATACAGAGAGCTTGCTACATGGCAGGGTAGTGCAACATTTCCATATACAGAGTTCTAGCTGCATGCAGATTTGTCCAACGTCTCCTAATACTGAGAGCTAACTACATGGT
>NW_006409284.1:80645-81207 GCF_000296735.1 Chrysochloris asiatica | reverse complement strand
GACAAGTCCAATATTTTCATATACAGAGAGCTAACTATTTGGCAGATCAGTCCAACATATCCAAGAACAGAAAGCTAGCTACATGGCAGACGAGTCCAATATGTCCATTTCCAGGGAGCTAGCTACATTTCACGGTAGTGTAACATTTACATATACAGAGTTCTAGCTAAAATGTAGATGTGTCCACCTTTTCTAAGTACATATACCTAGCTACATGGCAGAGTAGTGAAACATTACCATATAGAGAGATCAAGCTACATGGCAGATGTGTCTAACGTGCCCATATACTGAGAGTGAGCTACATGGAATTCTAGTCCAATATGTTAATATACAGAGAGCTACCTACCTAGCTGATTCGTCTAACATATCCATGTACAGAGAGCTAGCTACATGGCAGATGAGTCCAAAATGTCCATATACATAGAGCTAACTAGATCTAAGGGTAGGACAACATTTCCATATACAGAGTTCTAGCTACAAGGCAGATGAGTCCAACTTGTCTATATACAGAGAACTAGCTACATGGCACAGTAGTGAAACATTTCCATATACAGAGTTCTAG
>NW_006409284.1:60187-60739 GCF_000296735.1 Chrysochloris asiatica | reverse complement strand
CTTCCATGTAGTTAGCTCTCTTTATACAGACAAGGTGAACTCATCTGCCTTGTAGTTAGAACTCTGTATATGGAAATATTGCACTAACTTGCCATGTAGTTACCTCTCTCTATATGGACATTTTGGACTCGTCTGCCATTTAGCCAGCTCTTTGTACGTGGATATTTTAGACTAATCTGCCAAGTAGGTTGTTGTTGTTGTTGTTAAGTGCCTTCGAGTCAATTCTGACCCAAAGCGACCCTGTACAGGGTTTCCGAGGGTGTAAATCCTTACGGGAGTAGAAAGCCACAACTTTCTCCCGCGGAGCGCCTGGTAGTTTCGAACCGCTGACCTTAAGGTTTGCAGCCCGATACGTAACCACTATGCCAAGTATGTAGCTCTCTATATATGAGCATATTGGACATGTCTGCCATGTGGCTAGCTCTCATTATATGGACATGTTGAACTCATCTGCCATGTAGCTAGTATCCTGTATATGGACAAGTTGGACTACTTTGCCATGTAGCTAGCTCTCAGTATATCGACACATTGAACATATCTGCCATGTAGCTA
>NW_006409284.1:56065-58769 GCF_000296735.1 Chrysochloris asiatica | reverse complement strand
AGCTAGAACTCTGTATATGGAAATGTTGTACTACTCTGTCATAGCTAGCTCTCTGTACATAGACAAGTTGGACACATCTGACCTGTAGCTAGAACTCTGTGTATGGAAATATTGCAGTACCGTACCATGAAGCTAGCTCTGTATATATGGACGTTTTGGACTTTTCTGCCATGTAGTTATCTTTCTGTACATGAATATATTGGACTGATCTGCCAAGTAGGTAGCTCTCTGTATATTAACATATTGGACTTGCCTGCCATGTAAGGAGTTCTCAGTATATGGACATGGTGGACACATCTACTATGTAGCTAGAACTCTGTACATCGAAATGTTGCACTATCCTGCCATGTAGTTAGCTCTCTGTATATGAACATATTGGACTTGATTGCCATGTAGCTAGCTTTCAGGATATGGACATGTTGGACACACGTGGCATGTAGCTAGAACTCTGTATATGAAAATGTTGCACTATCCTGCCATGTCGCTAACTCACTCTATATAAACATATTGGACTGTTCTGTCATGTAGTTACCTCTCAGTATATGAATATGTTGGACTCATATGCCATATAGCTAGTACCCTGTACATGGACATGTTGCCATACTTTACCATGTAGCAAGCACTCTATATAGTCAAGTTGGACTCCTCTGCCTGGTAGCTAGAACTCTGTATATGGAAATGTTGCACTACCCTGCCATGTAGCTAGCTCTCTATATGTGGACATTTTGGACTCTCTGCCATGTAGCTATGTCTCTGTACATGGATATGTTGGACTGATTTGCCATGTAAGTAACTCTGTATATATGAACATATCGGACTTGTATGTCATGTAGCTAGCTCTCAGAATATGGACACATTTGACACATGTGCCATGTAGCTAGAACTCTGTATATGGAAACGATGCACTACTCTGCATGTAGCTAGCTCTCTGGGCATGGACATTTTGGTCTCACCTGATATGTAGCTAGATCTCAATGTATGTACACGATGGACACATCTGCCCTGTAGCTAGAACCCTGTATATGGAAAAGTTGCACTATTTTGCGATAGAGCTAGCTCTCTGTATATGGTCATTTTGGACTCATCTGCCATGTAGCCAGTTCTATGTACATGGATATATTAGACTGCTCTGCCAATTTGTAGCTCTCTGTCTATGAACATACTGAACGTTTATGCCATGAAACTAGCTCTCTGTATATGGACACGTTGGACACATCTGCCATGTAGCTAGAACTCTGTATATGGACATGTTGGATTACTCTTCCATGTAGCTAGCTCTCAGTATATGAACAGTTTGGACTCATCTGCCATGTAGCTTGAACTCTGTATATGGAAATGATGCACTACTCTGCCATGTAGCTAGCTCTCTGTATATGGACATTTTGGATTTCTCTGACATGTAGCTAGATTTGCCATGTTTCTTGCTCTCAGTATATGGACACGTTGGACACATCTGCCATGTAACTAGAAATATGTATATGGAAATGTTGCACTATCCTGCCATCCAGTTAGTTCTATGCATATAGACAATTAGGACTCATCTGCCTTGTAGGTAGAACTCTGTATATGGAAATGTTGTGCTACACTGCCATGTATTTAGCTCTCTGTATGTGGACATTTTTTACTCGACTGCTATGTAGCTAGCTCTGTGTACATGGATATGTTGGACTGATCTGCCAAGTAGGTAGCTCTCTACATAAAAACATATTGAACTTCTCTGCCATGAAGCTAGCTCTCTGTACATAGACATTTTGGACTTGTCTGACATGTAGCTAGCTCTCTGTGCATGGATATTTTAGACTGATCTGCCCTGCAACTACCTCTCAGTATATGGAATCATTGGACATATCTTCCATGTAACTAGAAATCTGCATATGCAAATGTTGCACTACCCTGCCATCTCGTTAATTCTATGTATTTAGACAATTTGCATTCATGTGACTTGTAGGTAGAACTCTGTATATGGAAATATTGCACTACCCTGCCCAGTAGCTAGCTCTCTGTATATGTACATTTTGTACTCGACTGCTATGTGTCTAGATCTCTGTACATGGATATGTTGTATGGATGTGCCATGTAGGTAGCTCTCTGAGTATGAACTAATTGGACTTATCTGCCATGTAGCTAGCTCTCAGTATATGGACAAATTGGACACATCTGCCATGTAGCTCGAACTCTGTATATTGATATGTTGGACTACTCTTCTATGTAGCTAGCTTTGAGTATATGAACACTTGGGACTCATCTACCATGTAGCTAGAATTCTGTATATGGAAATGTTACACTACCCTGCCATTTAGCTAGCTCTCTGTATATGAACATATTGGACTTTTCTGCCATGTAGCTAGCTCTAAGCATATAGACACATTGAATACAGCTGCCATGTAGCTAGAACTCTGTATATGGAAATGTTGCACTACCCTCCCATGTAGTTAGCTCTGGTTATACAGACAAGTTGGACTCATCTACTGTGTAGCTAGAACTCTGCATATGTAAATATTGCACTACCCTGCCATGTAGTTAGCTCTCTCTATATGGCAATTTTGGACTCGTCTGCCATGTATCTAACTCTCTGTACATGGATATGTTGGACTGATTTGCCAAGTAGGTAGCTCTCTGTATATGAACATATTGGATCTGTGTGCCATGTAGCTTGTTGTTGTTGTCGTCAGGTGTCATCGAGTCAGAACCGACTCTTAGCAAC
>NW_006409284.1:53226-55897 GCF_000296735.1 Chrysochloris asiatica | reverse complement strand
CGATTGTTTCCTCTGGACAATATCTCCAAAGTAGGAGAGACAAAGCTTAGCCATCCTGGCCTCCAAGGAGCACGACTGTCTGTTGTGCTGTGGTGCTGTGCCATGTAGCTAGCTGTCAGTATATGGACTTGTTGGACTCATATGTCTTGTAGCTAGTAACCTGCATGTGTTCATGTTGGACTTCTTTTCCATGTAGCTATCTCTCAGTATGTGGACACGTTGGACACATCTGCCCTGTAGCTAGAACACTGCATATGGAAATGTTGCACTACTCTGCCATGTAGCTAGCTCTCTGTATATAGACAAGGTGGACTCATCTCCCTTGTAGCTAGAACTCTGTTTATGAAAATGTTGCCCTACCTGTCGGAGTCCAGCTCCAACTGTCTCACAGGTACTTGAGGGTGAGACGGGGATGAAGAAAAATATGTACAAAAGACTTAAAGTTTTATAAGGCCTATAAGCCTTTTAGCCCCCAACATCTCCCCCTTCTTTATTTTAACAAATGGAACGCTGCCTGTCTTAGGTGGCCAGTACAGATGCTCAGGATTACTCGTCATCAAAACTCATTGCAGCATTAGGTTGCCTGAGCTCCCATCAGTCCTTACCCATCTTTGACTACACGTCCACCGGTGGTTGAGCCTTGATCTTTAATAGATGTAATTGGGCCCAGATCTGATGATATTGATATATAAAGGCTCTCATGATGCAAGGGAGCAAGAGTAACACTAGCAGTAGCCCAACACCCAAGAGATCTGCAGTGCTCCACAAATAAGAAAGGGAGGGCATATTAGGAAACATCTTTTTAAGATTGTCGAGAAGTAGTTCAGCTAGTTTGGCAGGAGTACTGCCAAGGTGGGGGGGGGGAATAATGCATAGCAAGTATTTGTGCATGTAAATCATTCCATTCATGACTGACATTCTCAGCAACCCACACTCTGTGCAGGTGAGCCTGCACTTTGGACCAAGGGAAGGTCGAAGCATTATACAGAAGTTTAGTCACACAAACGGAGTAGTAATCAGCGTGGCACGCAAGACGTTGCCAAACCACGTCTTGTTCTAAGGTATCATCAAGTATGTTAACAGTATCATACAGTCCATTCAAGCGATGTTCAATGGCCAGATCAATCTTTTCTTGCCGGTCCCAGTTGTAGGTAACATTGTCCATCAGCTCATTGACAGTAGCTGCAGTCTGGATCTCCTGAGTAAGTGCAACTGTGGTGATGGTGAGGGAAACAAGCAGTGATATGAGGGAGACAATGCCTACCACAATGAGACCGAGACCTCTTTTAGATCTGGCAAGCAATTTTGTAAAATCATCAACATATTGTAATCCCGCATCATCATACCATTTCTGGGAAATATTCACTGGCAACAATATATATGCTGTTCTCTTAAGAGGCATAACAGTAGTGTTAGGTAGCAAGTCTATAATACAGGCGTACAACTGACAATGGAGACAACTTATGTTATATCTAGTATATCCCCCTGATGAAACGTAATTCTAAACATGAATATTTCCGGTTAGAAACACAAAAGGTCCAGGAAGGCATAAAGAAATTTTGTTAGAAGTGTGATTAAGGTTACAAGCAACGGTGACAGGACATCGCAAAGTTTGTGCAATTATTCCAACAGGTCCATATTTTAAAGGAGAAATATGACAAACATTCAATGTGAAAGAGTTGTCGCTAACTGTATGGCAAATAGGACGAGAATAACTGCATCCAGTATAATTATATGTCTGAACTTCTCTAACCAGGTGACCATCTGACGGGAGCCCCATGCTTGAGTCATTCGAGTACAGCAGTAGTGGGGTTCAATTCCTCTCTTTCCATGACACAGGTCTCACCAGCGGGGGGTCCAAAGAGGGCCAGGTTCATCCTGTGGAAAAAACACAAACATTCCCATATGAGAATAGGGTTGGGACCCTTCCATGTGCCTGTTAGGGCATCTTTCATTATAGGTTTTGGGGCCCTTGGCTCCCGGTTCCTTTGCCTATCTGCAGCCATGAGGCCTGAGGCATCAGTTAAAAGGTAGTTAAGGATGGGTAACATGATTGATATAATTTTGAGGTGTGTGGGGGTAGGATTCCCCTTTCTTTGTTTTTTCAAGATAAGATTTGATAGTGGCATGCATGTGTTCTACAATGCCTTGACTCTGTGGATTGCAAGGAATGCCTGTGGTGTGTTGGATAGAAAAAGTCTTACAAAATGCCGCGAAGTAGGCACTAGTATAGCCAGACTCATTGTCTGTCTTGATGCTCTGAGGTATGCCCATAGCTGCAAAGGCTTGTAGGCAATGTTTTATACTACATACATTAGCAATAGCTGCATTTACAAACTTCTGACACAAGGTGGCGCTATTTGCCATACCTTCTGGTAGGACTTTCATTATAGGTATTCATGGGGATGGCAGGGAGCAACATTCCTTTGCCTAATTTTTTTTTTTTTTTTTTTGAAAGCGGCCACAGAGATCCGACAAGGCTCTGGGGGGAGGGGAGGGAGTCTGGCGCAGTCGCTTGGGGAGGGGGCCTGCCCCTCTTCCCATGCACTCTGTGCTTCTCCAGCTGCCCTCCCCTCTCCTCCTTTCTCTTCGTCGCTGTCTCTCTGCCCCGCACGGCCACGTGGGGATCTGGTCTTGCGCTGGCACTCTCCACCGGGTCGCCCGGCAGGCC
>NW_006409284.1:46780-52558 GCF_000296735.1 Chrysochloris asiatica | reverse complement strand
GTCTCGCAGATACTTGAGGGTGAGACGGGGATGAAGAAAAATATTTACAAAAGAAAAGAATTTAGGCCAGGGACACAAGCTGATGGCGAGTGACGAAGTTTATTGAAAGCAAGAAGTTTATATAGGGCAGTTTCTGCAAGTCATCATTGTTCTGCATAGTTACAAGTTTATCTTTTGCTGTGAGCCAGGCAACCTTGGAAAAGCTGCTTTCCCTGCATGTTTATCTTTTACTTTCAATGACGTGATCCTGGGAAGGCTGCTTTCCTAGTATTAATCAGCAGGCTTTGTCTGGAAAAAGTCAGACTTAAAGTTTTATAAGGCCTGTAAGACTTTTAGCCCCCAACAACTACTCTGCCATGTAGCTAGCTCTCTATTTATGGACATTTTGAACTCGTCTGCCATGTTGCTAGCTCTCTGTACATGGATATGTTGGACTGATCTGCCAAGTAGGTAGCTCTCTCTATATGAACATATTAGACGTGTCTGCCATGTAGCTCAGAATATGGACATGTTGGACTCATCTGCCATGTAGCTAGTACCCTATATATATGGACATATTGGACTACTCTGCCATGTAGCTAGCTCTCAGTTAATGGAAATGTTGGACACATCTGCCATGTAGCTTGAACTCTGTATATGGAAATTTTGCACTACTCTGTCATGTAGCTAGCTCTCAGTATATGGACACGTTGGATTCATCTGCCTTGTAGCTAGAACTCTGTATATGGAAATGTTGCACTTTCCTGACATGGATCTAGCACTCTGTACATAGTCAATTTGGACTCATCTGCCTTGTAGTTAGAACTCTGAATATGGAAATGTTGCATTACCCTGCCATGTAGCTAGATCTCTGTATATAGACCAGTTGGACTCATCTGCCATGTTGCTTGGATTCTGTATATGGAAATGCACCACTCTGCCATGTAGCTAGTACCCTGTATATGGACATGTTGCACTACTATGTCATGTAGGTAGCTCTCAGTATATGGACATGTTGGACTTATCTGCCATGTAGCTAGAACTGTGTATATGGACATGTTGTACTAATCTGCCATGTAGCTAGCTCTCAGTATATGGACACGTTGGACACATCTGACTTGTAGCTAGCTCTCTGTACATGGATATGTTGGACTGATCTGCCAACAAGGTAGCTCTCTGTATATGATCATATTGGACTTGTCTGTCATGTAGCTAGCTCTCAGTATATGGACATGTTGGACTCATCTGCCATGTATCGAGTAACCTGTATATGGACATGTTGAACTATGCTGCCATGTAGCTACCTCTCTGTATATAGACAAGTTGGACTCATTTGCCTTGTAGCTAGAACTCTGTATATGTAAATGTAGCACTACACTGCCATGTAGCTAGCTCTCTATATATGAACTTATTGGACTTCTCTGCCATGCAGCTAGCTCTCAGTATATGGATATGTTGGACTCATATGCCATGTAGCTAGTACCCTGTATTTGGACATGTTGCACTATTCTGCCAAGTAGCTAGCTCTCTGTATATAGAAAAGTTGCATTCATCAGCCAAGTAGTTTTAACTCTGTATATGGAAATGATGAACTACCCTGCCATGGAGCTCTCTCTCTGTATATAGACAAGTTGGACTCATCTGACTCTTAGCTAGTACCCTGTATATGGATATGTTGCACTACTCTGCCATGTAGATAGGACTCAGTATATGGACAAGTTGGACTCATCTGCCTTGTAGCTAATACTCTCTATATGGAAATCTTTCACTACCCAGCCATGTAGCTAGTTCTCTGTATATAGTCATGTTGGACTCATCTGCCTTGTAGGTTGAACTCTGTATATGGAAATGTTTCACTACCCTGCCATGTAGCTAGCTCTCTGTATATAGACAAGTTGGACTCATCTGCCTTGTCGCTAGAACTCTATATATGGAAGAGTTGCACTACCCAGCCATGAAGCTAGCTCTCTGTATATGAACATATTGTACTTCTGTACAGTGAAGCTAGCTGTTCAGTATATGAACATGTTGGATTCAAATGCCATATAGCTCGTTCCCTGTATATGGACATGATGGACTACTCTGCCATGTAGCTAGGTTTCAGTATATGGACAAGTTAGAATCATCTGTCTTGTAGCTAGAACTCTGTACATGGAAATGTTGCACTACCCTGCCAAGTAGCTAGCTCTCTTTATATAAACATATTGGAATAGTCTGACATGTAGCTACCTAACAGTATATGTACATGTTGGACTCTTCTGTGATGTAGCTAGTACCCTGTATATGGACAAGTTGTACTACTCTGCCATGTAGCTAGGTTTCCGTATATGGACAAGTTGGACTCAGTATATGGACATGTTGGAAACATCTGACATGTACTGGAACTCGGTATACGAACATTTTAGACTACTCAGCCATGTAGCTAGTTCTCTGTCCATTGACATTTTGGACTCGTCTGCCATGTAGCTAGAACACTGTATACGGAAATATTGCACTACCCTGCCATGTAGCTAGCTCTCACTATATGGAAACGTTGGACACATCTGCCTTGTAGCTACAACCCTGTTTATGGACATGTTGCACTACCATACCATGTAGGTAGCTCTCTTTATATTGACATTTTGGAGTTGTATGCCATGCAGCTAGCTCCTGTAGATGGATATGTTGGACTGATCTGCCAAATAGGTAGCTCTCTATATATTAACATATTGGACTTGTGTGCCATGTAGCTAGCTCTAAGGATATGGACATGTTGGGCACATCTGCCATGTAGCTAAAACTCTGTATATGAAAATGTTGCACTACACTTCCATGTAATTCGCTCTCTGTATATAAACAACTTGGACTCATCTGTCTTGTAGCTAGAACTCTGTATATGGAAATATTGAACTACCCTGTCATGAAGCTAGCTCTCAGGTTATGGACACTTTGAACACATCTGCCATGTAGCTAGAACTCTGTATATGGTAATGTTGCACTACTCTGCCATGTAGCTAGCTCTCTATATATGGACAAGTGGGACTCTGCTGCCTGGAAGCTAGAACTCTGTATATGGAAATATTGCACTACCTGCCTAGTAGCTATCTCTCTGTATATGGACACGTTGGACATATCTGCTATTTAGCTAGAACTCTGTATATGGAAATGTTGCCATGTAGTTTGTTCTCTCTATATAGACCAGTTGGACTCCTCTGCCTGGTAGCTAGAACTCTGTATATGGACATGTTGCACTACCCTGCCATGTAGCTGGCTCTCTGTATATGGACATTTTGGACTCGTCTGCCAGGTAGCTAACTCTCTGTACTTGGATATGTTTGACTGATCTGCCAAGTAGGTAGCTCTCTGTGTATGAACATACTGGACTTTTCTGCCATGTACATAGCTTGTTGGATTCATCTGCCATGTAGCTAGTACCCTGGATATGGACATGTTGGACTACTCTGCCATGAAGCTAGCTCTCAGTATATGGACACACTGGACACATCTGCCAATAAGCTAGAACTCTGCGTATGGAAATGATGTACCAGTCTGCCACGTATTAGCTCTAAGGAGATGAACACGTTGTACACATCTGCCATGTAGCTAGAACTCTGTATATGGAAATGTTGCACTACCCTGCCATGAAGCTAGCTCTCTGTATAGGAACATTTTGGACTCATCAGCCATGTAGCTTACTCTCTGTACATGGATATATTGGACTGATGTGCCAAGTAGGAAGCTCTCTGTATATGAATATATTGGACTTATCTGCCTTGTAGCTAGCACTCAGGATATGGACACTTTGGACACATCTGTCATGTAGCTGGAACTCTGTATACGGACATGTTGGACTACCCTATGATGTAGCTAGCTCTCCATATATGAACAATTGGGACTCATCTGCCATGAAGCTAGAACTCTGTATATGGAAATGATGCACTACTCTGCCATGGAGTTAGCTCTCTGTATATAGACAACTTGGACTCATCTGTCTTGTAGCTAGAACTCTGTATATGGAAATATTGCACTACCCTGCCATGTAGCTAGCTCTCAGTATATGGACACGTTGGACACATCTGCCATGCAGCTAGAACTCTGTATATGGAAATGTTGCACCTGTCTTGTAGCTAGCTCTCTTTACATGGATATGTTGGACTGATCTGCCAAGTAGGTTGCTCTCTGTATGTGAACATATTGGACTTGTCTTCCATGGAGCTAGCTCTAAGGAGATGGATACGTTGAACATATCTGCCATGTAGCTAGAACTCTGTATATGCAAATGTTGCACTACCCTTCCAAATAGATAGCTCTCTTTATACAGACAATTTGAACTCATCAGATTTGTAGCTAGAACTCTGTATATGGAAATATTGCACTACCCTGCCATGTAGCTAGCTATCTGTATATGGACATTTTGGACTAGTCTGTCATGTAGCTAGCTCTCTGTACATGCACATGTTGGATTGATCCGCCAAGTAGGTAGCTCTCTGTATATGAACAGATTGGACTTTTCTGCCGTATCGCTAGCTCTCAGTATATGGACATGTTGGACTCATCTGCCATGTAGCTTTAACCCTGAATATGGATATGTTGTACTTCTCTTCCATGTAGCTAGCTCTCAGTGTATGGACACATGGGACACATGTATCATGTAGCTAGAACTATGCATATGTAAATGAAGAACTAGTCTGTCTTGTAGCTAGCTCTCTGTATATAGATAAATTGTACTCATCTGTCTTATACCCTGAACTCTGTATATGGAAATAATACAATACCCTGCCATGTAGCTAGCTCTCTGTATAATGACATTTTGGATTCGTCTGCCATGTAGCTAGCTCTCTCTAAAAGAATATGTTGTACTGATGTGCCAAGTAGGTAGCTCTCTGAATAGGAACTCATTAGACTTATCTGCCATGTAGCTAGCTCTCAGTATATGGACACGATGTACACATCTGCCAAGTAGCTAGAACTCTGTATATGGAAATGTTGTACTACTCTGCCATGTAGCTAGCTCTCGGTATATGAACACTTGGGACTCATCTGCATGTAGCTGGAACTCAGTATATGGAAATGTTGCCCTACTCTGCCTTGCAGCTAGCTCTCTGTATATGGACATTTTGGACTTGTCTGCCATGTATCTAGCTCTATGTACATGGATATGTTGGACTGATGAGCCAAGTAGGTAGGTCTCTGTATATGAACATATTGGACTTGTCTGCCTTGTAGCTAGCAGTCAGTATATGGACACGTTGAACACATCTGCCACATAGCTGGAACTCTGTATATGGACACGTTGGACTACTCTGACATGTAGCTAGCTCTCAGTATATGAACAAAAGGGATTCATCTGTCATGTAGCTTGAACTCTTTATATGGAAATGATACACTACTCTGCCATGTCGCTAGCTCTCTGTCTATGGACATTTTGGACTCGTCTGACATGTAGCTGTCTCTCAGTATATGGACACTTTGTAAACATCTGCCATGTAGCTACAACTCTGTATATGGTAATGTTGACCTACCTTCCATGTAGTTAGCTCTCTGTATATAGACAACTTGGACTCATCTGCCTTTTAGCTAGAACTCTGTATATGGAAATATTGTACTACCCTGCCATGTAGTTAGGTCTAAGTATATGGACATGTTGGACACATCGCCATGTAGCTAGAAATCTGTATATGGAAATGTTGCACTACTCTGCCATGTAGCTAGGTCTCTCTATATAGACTAGTTGGTCTCCTCTGCCTGGTAGCTAGAACTCTTTATATGGAAATGATGCTCTATCTACTAAGTAGCTAGCTCACTGCATATGGAAACGTT
>NW_006409284.1:44157-45608 GCF_000296735.1 Chrysochloris asiatica | reverse complement strand
CACTACCCTGCCATGTAGCTAGCTCTCAGTATATGGATACGTTGGACAAATCAGACATGTAGCTAAAAATCTGTATATGGAAATGTTGCACTACCCTGCCATGTAGTTACCTCTCTGTATATAGACAAGTTGGACTAATCTGACATGTATCTAGAACCTTATATATATCATGTTGCACTTTCTTGCCATGCAGCTAGCTGTCCGTATATTGAAATTTTGGAGTCATATGACATGTAGCTATGTTGGACTGATCTGCCAAGTAGGTAGCTCTCTGTATATGAACATATTGGACTTGTCTGCCATGTAGCTAGCTCTAAGGACATGGGCACGTTGGTCAAATCTGCCATGTAGCTCTCAGTATATGAACATATTGGACTTGTCTGCCATGTTGCTCTACCTTGCCATGGAGCTAGCTCTCTGTATCTAGTCAAGTTGGACTCATCTGTCTTGTAGCTAGAACTCTGTATATGAAAATGTTGCACTACCCTGCCATGTAGTGAGCTCTCAGTATATAAACATATTGGGATTGTCTGCCATGTAGATACCTCACAGTATATGAACATGTTGGACTCATCGGCCATGTAAGCTAGTACCCTGTATATGTTCATGTTGCAGTACTCTGACATGTATCTAGCTCTCAGCATATGGACAGGTTGGAAACATCTGCCATGTAGCTAGAACTGTGTATATGGAAATGTTGCACTACCCTGCCATGTAGCGAGCTCTCTGTATATGAATGTATTGGACTTTACTGTCACAAAGTTAGCTCTCATTATGTGTACATGTTGGACCCATCTGCCATGTAGCTAGGACCCTGTATATGGACATGTTGGACTACTCTGCCCTGTAGCTAGGTCTCAGTATATGGACATGTTGGATTCATCTGCCTTGTAGCTAGAACTCTCTATATGGAAATGTTGCATTACCCTGTTATGTAGCTAGCTCCTTGTACCTATGACTCTGTTTATGAAAATGTTGCTACCCTGCCATGTAACTAGCTCTCTGTATATGAACATATTGTAATTGTCTGCCGTGTAGCTAGCTCTCAGTATATGGACATGTTGGACTCACCTGACTTGTAGATTGTATCCTGTATATGGACACATTGGACAACTCTGCCATATATCTAGGTCTCACAATATGGACATGTTGGACTCATATGCCTTGTAGCTAGATCTCTCTATGTGGAAATGTTGCACTACCCTGACATGGAGCTCGCTGTCTGTATATGAACATATTGGGATTGTCTTCCATGTCGCTACCTCACAGTATATGAACATGATAGACTCATCGGCCATGTAGATAGTACCCTGTATATGGTCATGTTGCACTACTCTGCCATGTAGATAGGACTCAGTATATGGACAAGTTGGACTCATCTGCCTTGTCGCTAATACTCTCTATATGGAAATCTTTCACTACCCAGCCATGTAGCCAGTTCTCTGTAAATA
>NW_006409284.1:41199-43182 GCF_000296735.1 Chrysochloris asiatica | reverse complement strand
AAGTGTTGCACTACCCAGCCATGAAGCTAGCTCTCTGTATATGAACATATTGTACTTCTCTGCCATGTAGCTAGCTGTTCAGTATATGGACATGTTGGATTCAAATGCCATATAGCTAGTTCCCTGTATAAGGACATGATGGTATGTAGCTATGTCTCAGTATATAGACAAGTTAGAATCATCTGTCTTGTAGTTAGAACTCTGCATATGGAAATGTTGTACTAACCTGCCAAGTAGCTACCTCTATGCATATAAACATATTCGAATTGTCTGACATATGAATATATTGTACTTGACTGCCGTGTAGCTAGCTCTCAGTATATGCACATGTTCTACTCATCTGCCATGTAGCTAGAACCCTGTATATGGACACGTTGCACTACTCTGTCATGTAGCTAGCTCTCAGTATATGGACATGTTGGACTCATTTGCATTGTAGCTAGAACTCTGTATATGGAAATGTTGCATTACCCTGCCATGTAGCTAGCTCTCTGTATATGGACATTTTGGACTCGTCTGTCACGTAGCTAGTTTTCTGTACATGGATATGTTGGAGTGATCTGCCAACTAGGTAGATCTCTGTATATGAACATATTGGAATTGTCTGCAATGTAGCTAGCTCTCAGTATTTGGACATGTTTGACTCATTTGCATTGAAGTTAGTATCCTGTTTTTGGACATGTTGGATTATTCTTCCATGTAGATTGCTGTAAGTACATGAATACTTTGGACTCATCTTCCATGTAGCTTGAACTCTGTGTATGGAAATGATGCACTACTCTGCCATGTATCTAGCTCTCTGTATATAGACAAGTTGGACTCATCTCCCTTGTAGCTACTACACTGTATATGGACATGTTAGACTATGCCATATAGCTAGCTCTCTGTATATGGACATTTTGGAGTCGTCTCCCATGTACCTAGCTCTCTGTACATGTATATTTTGGACTGATCTGCCAAGAAGTTAGCTCTCTGTATATGAACGTATTGGACTTGTGTGCTATGTAGTTAGCTCTCAGTATAGGGACATGTTGGACATATCTGCCATGTAGCTAGAACTCTGTCTATGGAAATGTTGCACTAGCCTGCCATGTAGCTAGCTCTCTGTATATGGAGATTTTGTACTCATTTGCCATGTAGCAAGCTCTCTGTAAATGGATATGTTGGACTGAACTGCCAGGTAGGTAGCTCTCTGTATATGGACATTTTGGACTTGTCTGTTTGTAGCAAACTCTCAGTACATGGACACGTTGGACACATCTGCCATGTAACTAGAAGTCTGTATATGGAAATGTTGCACTACTCTGCCATGTAGCTAGCTCTCTGTATTTAGACAAGTTGGATTCATCTGACTTGTAGCTAGAACTCTGTATATGGAAATGTTGCACTACCCTGCCATGTAGCTAGCTCTCTCTATATGGACATTTTGGACTCCTCTGCCATGTAGCCAGCTGTCTGTAAATGGATATGTTGGGCTGTAATGCCAATTAGTTAGCTCTCTGTATAAGAACATATTGATCTTTTTTGCCATGTAGCTAGCACACTTTTTATGGACATGTTGGACTCGTCTGCCATGTAGCTAGCTCTCAGTATATGGACAAGTTGGACTCATCTGCCTTGAAGTTAGTTCTCTGTATATGGACATGTTGGACTACTTTGCCATGTAGCTACCTCTATTTACATGGATATGGTAGACTGATCTGACAAGTAGGAAGTTTTCTGTATATGAACATATTGGACTTGACTGCCTGCCATGTAGATAAGTCTCAGTATATGGACATGTTGGACTCATCTGGCATGTAGCTAGAACTCTGTATATGGAAATGTTGTACTACTATGCCACGTAGATTGCTCTAAGTACATGAATACTTGGGACTCATCTGCCATGTAGCTTGAACTCTGTATATGGAAATGATGAACTACACAGCCATGTGGCTAGGTCTCTGTACATATACAAATTGGACTCATCTGCCTTGTAGCTAG
>NW_006409284.1:35666-40381 GCF_000296735.1 Chrysochloris asiatica | reverse complement strand
TGTACAGGGTTTCCGAGGGTGTAAATCCTTACGGGAGTAGAAAGCCTCATCTTTCTCCCGCGGAGCAGCTGGTAGTTTCGAACTGCTGACCTTATGGTTCGCAGCCCGATTCGTAACCACTACGCTACCAGAGCTCCTTGTGGCTAGAACTGTGTAAATGGAAATGTTGCACTACTCTGCTATGTAGCTAGCTCTCTGTACATGGACTTTTTGGACTTATCTGCAATGTTGTTAGCTCTCGGTACATGGACACGTTGTACACATATGACATATAGATAGAACTCTGTATATGGAAATGTTGCACTACCCTGACATGTAGCTAGCTCTCTGTATATGGACATTATGGATTCGTCTGCCATGTAGCTAGCTCCCTATATTTGGATATGTTGGACTGATCTTTCTAGTAGGTAGTTCTCTGTACATGAACATGTTGGACTAGTCTGCCATGTGGCTAGCTCTCAGTATACGGACATGTTGGATTATTTAGCCAGGTAGCTTGTACTCTGTATATAAACTAGTTGGACTCATATGTCTTGTAGCTAGAACTCTGTATATGTAATAGTTGCACTACCCTGCCAAGTAGCTAGCTCTCTGTATATGAACGTATTGGACTTGTCTGCCATGTAGCTAACTCTCAGTATATGTACATGTTGGACTCATTAGCCAGGTAGGTAGTTACTTGTATATGGACATGTTGGATTACTCATCCATGTTGCTAGTACTCAGTTTATGAACACTTTGGACTTATCTGCCATTTAGCTAGAATGCTGTGTAAGGAAATGTTGCATACCCTGCCATGTAGCTAGATCTCTGTATATAGACAAGTTGGACTCACCTTCCTTGTAGCGAGATTTCTCTATATATAAATGTTGCACTAATCTTCCATGTAGCTAGGTCTCTGTATATAGATTAGTTGGACTCATATGCCTTGTGGCTAGAACTCTTTATATGCAATTGTAGCACTACCCTGCCATGTAGCTAGCTCTCTGTATAATGCCATTATGGACTCGTCTGCCATGTAGGTAGCTCTTTGTACATGAATAAGTTGGATTGATATTCCAAGTAGGTAGATCTCTGTCCATGAACATATTGGATTTGTCAGCCATGTAGCTAACTCACAGTATATGGACAGGTCGGACACATCTGCCATGTAGCTAGAACACTGTATATGGAAATGTTGCACTACTCTGCCACATAGCTAGCTCTCTGTATATGGACATGCTGGACACATCTGCCATGTAGCTCTAACACCGATTTTGGAAATGTTTCACTACCCTGACAAGTAGCTAGCTCTCTGTATATGAACATATTGGATTTGTCTGCCATGTAGTTAGCTCTCAGTATATGAAGACATTGAACTCATTAGCCAGGTACGAAGTATCCTTTATATGGACATGTTGGACAACTCTGTCATGTAGGTACCTTTCTGTATATGGACATTTTGGCCTAATTTGCCATGTAGCCAGCTCTCAGTATATGGACATGTTGGACTCATCTGCCATGTAGCACTAACACTGATTATGGAAATGTTTCACTACCCTGCCAAGTAGCTAGCTCTCTGTATATGAACTTATTGGACTTATTGGACTCTTAGTATATGTACATGTTGGACTCATTAGCCAGGTAGTTAGTACCCTCTATATGGACATGTTGGACTACTCATCCATGTAGCTAGCTCTCAGTATATGAACACTTTAGACTCATCTGCCATGTAGCTTGAACTCTGTATATGGATATGATTCTCTACTCTGCTATTTTGCTAGCTTTTTGTATATGGCCATTTCGGAATCGTCTGACATGTAGCTACCTCTCTGTGCATGGATATTTTGGAATGATCTGCCATGTAGGTAGCTGTCAAAATGTGAACACTTTGGACACATCTGCCATGTATATGGAAATGTTGCACTACTCTGCCATGTAGTTAGCTCTATGTATATAGACAAGTTGGACTCATCTGCCTTGTAGCTAGAACTCTGTATATGCAAATGTTTTACTACCCTGCCATGTAGCTAGCTCTCTGTATAAGGACATTATGGACTCGTGTGCCATGAAGCTAGCTCTCTGTACATAAATATGTTGGACTCATCTTCCATGTAGGTAGATCTCTGTACATGTACATATTGGACTTGTCAGCCATGTAGCTAACTCTCAGTATATGAACATATTGGACACATCTGCCATGTAGCTAGAACTCTGTATATGGAAATGTTTCACTACCCTGCCATGTAGCTAACTCTATTTATATGGACACGTTGGACACATTTGCCATGTAGCTCGAACACTCTTTATGGAAATGTTGCACTATCCTGCCAAGTAGCTCGCTCTCTGTATATGAACATATTAGACTTGTCTGCCATGTAGTTAGCTCTCAGTATATGGAAATGTTGGACTCATAAGCCAGGTAGGTAGTACCCTTTATATGGACATGTTGGACTACTTTGTCATGTATGTAGCTTTCTGTATATGGGCAATTTGGCCTGATTTGCCATGTAGCTAGTTCTCAGTATATGGATATGATGGACTCATCTACCTTGTGGCTAGAACACTGTATATGAAAATGTTGCACTACCCTGCCAACTAGCTAGCTCTCCGTATATGATTATGTTGGACTTGTCTGTCATGTAGCTAGCTCTCAGTATATGAACACTTTGGTCTCATCTGCCATGTAGCTTGAACTCTGTATATGGAAATGTTGCACTACTCTGCCATGTAGCTAGTTCTCTGTACATAGACAAGTTGGTCTCATCTGCCTTGTAGCTAGAACTATGTATATGGAAATGATGCACTACACTGCTATGTAGCTAGTTCTCTATATATGGACACGTTGGACACATCTGCCATGTAGCTCGAACACTGTTTATGGAAATGTTGCACTACCCTGCCAAGTAGCTAGCTCTCTGTATATGAACATATTGCACTTGTCTGCCATGTAGCTAGCTCTCAGTATATAGACAAGTTGGACTCATCTGCCTTTATGCTAGTACTCTGTATATGAAAATGTTGCACTACCGTGCCATGTAGATAGCTCTCTGTATATGGACATTTTGGACTCCTCTGCCATTTAGCTAGCTCTCTGTACAGGGATATGTTGGACTGATATGCCAACTACGTAGCTCTCTGTATATGAACATATTTGTCTTGTCTATCATGTAGCTAGCTCTCAGTATATGGACATTTTTGACTCACTAGCCAGGTAGATAGTACCCTGTATATGTACATGTTGGACTACTCATCCATGTAGCTCGCTCTCAGTATATGAACAGTTTAGACTCATCTGCCATGTATCTTGAACTATGTAAATGGAAATGATGTTCTACTCTGCTATGTAGGTAGCTCTTTGTATGTGGACATTTTGGAATCATCTGACATGTAGCTACCTTTCTGTGCATGGAAATTTTGGAATGATATGCCATGTAGGTAGCTCTCATTATATGGACACGTTGGACATATCTGCCATGTAACTAGAACTCTGTATATGGAAATGTTGCAGTACTCTGTCATGTAGTTAGCTCTCGTATATAGACAAGTTGGACTCATCTGCCTTGTAGCTAGAACTCTGAATATGGAAATGTTACACTACACTTCTATTCAACTATCTCTATGTATATGGACATTTTAGACTCGTCTGCCATGTAGCTAGCTTTCAGAATATGACATATTGGAATCACCTGCCTTTTAGCTAGCCCTCTGTGTATAGAAATGTCGGAATACTTGGCCATGTAGTTAGCTCTCAGGATATGAACAAGTTTGACTCATTGACCTTGTAGCTAGTAATCTCTATAAGGAAATGTTTCACTACTCTGCCATGTAGCTTGCTATCTGTATATAGACAAGTTGGACTCATCTTCTTTGTTGCTAGAACTCTGTATATGGCAATGCTACACTACCCTGCCATGTAGATACCTGTTTGTATATGGACATTTTGGGATCGTCAGCCATGTAGCCAAATCTCTGTACATGGATATGTTGGAATGATATGCTTACTATTTACCTCTCTATATATGAAGATATTGGATTTGTCTGTCATGTAGCTAGCTCTCATTATATGGACATTTACAGTCATTAACCAGGTAGCTAGTATCCTGTATATGGACATGTTGGACTACTCTACCATGTAACTAGCTCTCAGTATATGGTCATGTTGAAAACATCTACCATGTAGCTAAAACTCTGTACATGGAAACGTTGCACTACCCTGCCATGAATCTAGCTCTCTGTATGTGAACATATTAGACTTCTCTGCCTTGCATGTAGCTTTCAGAATATGTACACATTGGAATGTAGCTAGTACTCTTTATATAGACGTGTTGGACTATTTTGCCATGAAGCTAGCTCTCAAAATATAGACAAATTGGACTCATCTGCCATGTAGCTAGAACTCTGTATATGGAAATGTTGCACTACCCTGCCATTTAGCTAGCTATTTGTAAATAAACAAGTAGGACTCATCTGCCTTGTACCTAGATCTCTATATATGGAAATGTTGCACTACCCTTCCATGTAGCTAGCTCTCAGTATATGACATGTTGAATTCATCTGCCATGTAGGTAGTACCCTATATGTTGACATGTTGGAGTACCCTGCCATGTAGCTAGCTCTCTGTATATAGGCATGTTGGACTCATCTGCCTTGTAGCAAACCCTCTGTATATAGACATATTGGACTACTCTGCCATGTAGCTAGCTGTTTGTATGTAGACAAGTTGGACTCATCTG
>NW_006409284.1:34121-35548 GCF_000296735.1 Chrysochloris asiatica | reverse complement strand
CATGTAGCTAGCTCTCTGTATATGAACATATTGGATTTGTCTGCCATGTAGTGAACTCTCAGTATAAGTACACAATGGAAACACCTTCCATGTAGCTAGTACTCTGTATATGGACATGTTGGACTCTGCCATGTAGCTAGCTCTCAGTATATGGTCACGTTGGACCCATCTGCCATGTAGCTAGAACTCTGTACTTGGAAATGTTGCACAATCCTGCCAAATAGCTCCCTATCTGTATATGAACATATTGGACTTGTCTGCCATGTCGCAAGCTCTCATTATATGTAATCGTTGGAAACATTTTCCATGTAGCTTGTGCTCTTTATATGGACATGTGGGACTATTCTGCTATGTAGCTAACTCTCTGTATATGGACATTTTGGACACATCTGAAATGTAGCTAGCTATCTGTGCATGGATATTTAGAACTGATCTGCCATGTTGGTAGCTCTCAGTGTATGGACATGTTGGAAACATCTGCCATGTAGCTAGAAATCTGTATATGGAAATGTTGCACTACCGTGCCATGTAGCTAGCTGTATATGAACATATTGGACATATCTGCCATGTAGGTAGTACTCTTTATATGACCATGTTGGACTACTCAACCATGTAGGTAGCTCTCAGTATATGAACACTTGAGCTCATATGTCACGTATCTTGAACTCTATATATGGAAATGATGCACTACTCTGCCATGTAGCTAGCTCTCTGTATATGGACATTTTGGACTCGTCTGACATGTAGCTAGGTCTCTGTGCATGGATACTTACGACTGATCTGCCATGTAGGTAGCTCTCAGTATATGGACATGTTGGACACATCTGACATGTAGCTAGAACTCTGTATGTGGAAATGTTGCACTACCCTGCCATGTATCTAGCTCAGTGTATATGGACATTTTGGACACTTCTAACATTTAGCTAGCTGTCTGAGCATTGATATTTAGGACTGTTCTGCCTCGTAGGTAGCTCTCAGTATATAGTAAAGTTGGATTCATCTGCTTTCTGGCTAGGACTCTGTATATGGAAATGTTGCACTACCCGGACATGTAGCTACCTACCTGTATAAAGACAAGTTGTACTCATCTGACTTGTAGCTTGAACTCTTTATATAGTAATGTTCCACTACCCTGCCATGTACCTTGCTCTCTGTATATAGACAAGTTGGACTCATCTGCCTTTTAGCTAAAACTCTGTATATGGAACTGTTGCACTACCCTGCCATGTAGTGAGCTTTCTGTATGTGGACAATTTGGACTCGTCTGCCTTGAAAATAATGCATATGTGTACAATATGTCCATACACTGAGAGCTAGATACCTGGCATAGTAGTCCAACAAGTCCGGATACAAGGTACTAGCTACATGGCAGATGCGTCCAAAATGTCTATATACTGAGAGCTAGCTATATGGCAGACAAGTCCAAT
>NW_006409284.1:31835-32376 GCF_000296735.1 Chrysochloris asiatica | reverse complement strand
TTGGAAGAGTAGTCCAACATGTCCATATACAGGGTACCAGCTTTATAGCAGATGAGTGCAACATGTCCATATAATGAAGGGCTAGCTACATGGTAGACAAGTCCAATATGTTCATATACAGAGAGCTAGCTACATGGAAGTGTAGTGCAACATTTACGTATACAGAGTTCTAACACGGCAGATGAGTCCAACTTGTCTATATACAGAGAGCTAGCTACATGGCATTTTAGTGCAACATTTCCATATGAAAAGTTGTAGCTACAAGGATGATGAGTCCAACTTGTGTATATACTGAAAGCTAGCTACATGGGAGACAAGTCCAATATGTTCATATACAAAGAGCTACCTACTTGTTAGATCAGTCCAACCTATCAATATAGAGAGAGCTAGCTACATGGCAGACGAGAACAAAATGTCCATATATAAGGCTTAACTACATGCCAGGGTAGTGCAACATTTCCATATACAGAGTTCTAGCTACAAGACAGATGAGTCCAACTTTTCTACATACAGTGAGCTAGCTACATGGCAGAGTACTTCA
>NW_006409284.1:9125-10653 GCF_000296735.1 Chrysochloris asiatica | reverse complement strand
TACAGAGTTCTAGCTACATGGCAGATGTGTCCAACATACGCATATACTGAGAGGTAGCTACATGGCAGGGTAGTGCAACATTTCCATATACAGAGTTCTTGTTATATGGCAAATGTGCCCAAAATGTACATGTACTGAGAGCTAGCTACATGGCAGAATAGTCCAACATGTCCATATATAGGGTACTAGCTACATGACAGATGAGTCCAATATATCCATATACTGAGAGTTAACTAGCTGCATGGCAAACGAGTTCAAAATGTCCATATACAGAGAGGTATCTACATGGCAGGGTAGTGCAATAGTTGCATATACAGAGTTCTAGCAACTAGGCAGATGAGTCCTTATTGTTTATATACGGAGAGTTAGCTACAAGGTAGAGTTGTGCATCATTTCCATATACAGAGTTCTAGCTACAAGACAGATGGGTCCAACATGTCCATATACTGAGAGAGAGCTACATGGCAGAGAAGTCCAATATGTTCATATACAGAGAGCTACCTACTTGGCAGATCAGTGCAACATTTCCATATGCAGAGATCTAGTTACATTGCAGATGTGTCCAACGTGTCCATATACTGAAATCTAACTCCATGGCAGACAAGGCCAATATGTTCATATACAGAGAGCAACCTACTTGGAAGATCAGTCCAACATATCCATGTCCAGGAGCTAGCTACATGGCAGACGAGTGCAAAATGTCCCTATACAGAATGTAACCTACATGGCAGGGTAGTGCAACGTGTCCATATACAGAGTTCTAGCTACAATGCAGATGAGTCCAACTTGTATATATACAGAGAGCTAGCTACATGGCAGAGTACTGCAACATTTCCACATACAGAATTCTAGCTATATGGCAGATGTGTCTCATGTGTCCAGATTCTGAGAGCTAGCTATGAGGCAGATTAGTCCAACATGTCCATATACAGGGTACTAGCTACATGGCAGATGATTCCAGCATGTCCATATACTGTGAGCCAGCTACAAGTTAGATAAGTCCGATATGTTCATATACAGAGAGCTAGCTACATGCTAGAGTAGTGCAACATTTCCATATACAGAGTTCTAGCTACATGGTAGATCTGTCCAACTGGTCCATATACTGGGAGCTAGCTACATGGCAGATCAGTCCAAAATATCCATGCACAGAGAGCTAGTCACATGTGAGACAAGTTCAAAATGACTATATACAGAGAGCTAGTTACGTGGCAGAGTAGTGCAACATTTCCATATACAGATCTCAAGCTACTTAGGAGATGAATCCAAAGTGTTCATATAATGAGAGCTAGCTACATGGCAGAGTAGTCCAACAGGTCCATAAACAGTATTTAGCTACATAGCCGATGAATCCCACGTGTCTGTATACTGAGAGCCAGCTACATGACAGCAAAGTCCAATATGTTCATAGACAGAGAGCTACCTACTTGGCTGTTCAGTCCTACATACCCATGTACAGAGAGCTAGCTACATAGCAGACTAATCCAAAATGTCCATATACAGAGAGCTAGCTACATGGCAGAGTAGT
>NW_006409284.1:5943-7965 GCF_000296735.1 Chrysochloris asiatica | reverse complement strand
ACATCAGTCCAACATATCCATGTACAGAGAGCTAGCTACATGCAGACGAGATCAAAATGTCCAAATACAGAAAGCTAGCTACATGGAAGGGTAGTGCAACATTTCCATATACAGAGTTCTAGATACAAAGCAGATGAGTCCAACTTGTCTATATACACAGAGCTTGTTTCATGGCAGAGTAGTGCAACATTTCCATATATAGAGATCTAGCTTCATGGCAGATGTGGCCAATGTGTCCATATACTGAGAACTACCTATATGGCAGTGAAGTCTAATATGTCCATATACAAATAGCTAGCTAAGTGGCAGGGTAGTGAAACATTTCCATATACAGAGTTCTAGCTACATGGAAGATGTGTCCAACGTTTCCATATACTGAGAGCTAGCACATGGCCGAGTCCTGCAACATTTCCATACACAGAGTTCTAGCTACAAGCAGTTGAGTCCAACTAATCTATATACAGAGAGGTAGCTGCATGGCAGAGTAGTGCAACATTTCCGTATACATAGTCCTACCATATGATAAATGTGTCCAACGTGTCCGTATACTGAGAGCTAGCTACATGGCATAGTAGTCCAACATGCCCATATACAGAGTACTAGTGACATGGCAGAGTAGTCCAACATGTCCATATACCGAGAGCTAGGTATATGGCAGACAATTCCAATATGTTCAGATACAAAGAGCTACCTACTTGGCACATAAGTCCAACATATCTATGTACAGAGAGCTAGTTACATGGCAGACGAGTCTAAAATGTCCATCTACAGAGATGTAGCTACATGGTAGGGTAGTGCAACATTTCCATATACAGAGTTCTAGCTACAAGGCAGATTAGTCCAACTTGTCTATATACAGAGAGCTAACTGCATCACAGGGTAGTGCCACAATTCCATATACAGAATTCTAGCTACATGGCAGATGTGTCCAACTTGTCCATATAACAAGAGCTAGCTGCATGGCAGATCAGTGCAAAATATCCATGCACAGAGAGATCCTGGCATGCCAGACAAGTCCAAAATGTCCATATAAAGAGACCAACTATATGGCAGAGTAGTGCATCATTTCCATATACAGAGTTTAAGCTACATGGCAGATGAGTCCAAATGTTAATATACTGAGAGCTTGCTACATGGCAGAGTAGTCCAACATGTCCATATAAAGAGTTCTAGCTATATGGCAAATGTGTCCAATGTGTCCATATACTGAGAGGTAGCTGCATGTCAGAATAGTCAAATATGTGCATATACAGGGTACTTGCTACATGGAACATGATGCCAACATGTCCATATACTGATAGTTAACTATACGGCAAAAGAATCCAACATGTGTATATATAAAGGAATAGCTCCCTGGCTAATTAGTCCAACATGTCCATATACTGAGAGCTAGCTACATGGCAGACAAGTCCAATATATTCATATACAGAGAGCTAGCTACAAGGCAGTGTAGTGTAACATTTCCATATATAGAGTTCTAGTTACAGGGCAAATGAGTCCAACGTGTCTATATACTGAGAGCTAGCTACATGGCAGACAACTCCAAAATGTTCACACACAGAGAGCTACCTACTTGGCAGATCAGTCCATTATATCCATATACAGAGAGCTAGTTACATGGTAGACGAGTCCAAAATGTCCATATACAGAGAGCTAGCTACATGGCAGAGTAGTCCAACATGTCCATATACAGGGTCCTAGCTACATGTCCATATACAGAGTTCTATCTACATGGTAGATGTGTCCAATGTGTCCATAAACTGAGAGCTAGGTACAAGCAGAGTAGTCCATCATGTCCATATACAGGGTATAAGCTACATGTCAGATGGGTCCAACATGTCCATATACTGAGAGCTAGGTACATGGCAGACAAGCCCAATAGATTCATATACAGAGAGCTACCTACTTGGCAAATGAGTCCACCATATCCATGAAAAGAGAGCTAGCTACATGGCAGACGAGTCCAAAATGTCCATATACAGAGATCTAGCTACATGGTAGGGTAGTGCAACATTTCCATAT
>NW_006409284.1:2235-5393 GCF_000296735.1 Chrysochloris asiatica | reverse complement strand
AGTCCAACATGTCCATATACTGAGAGATAGGTACATGGCAGACAAGTCCAATAGGTTCATATACAGAGAGCTACCTCCTTGGCATATGAGTCCACCATATCCATGTAAAGAGAGCTAGCTACATGGCAGACGAGTCCAAAATGTCCATATACAGAGAGCTAGCTACATGGTAGGGTTCTGCAACATTTCCATATACGGAGTTTTAACTTCAAGGCAGATGAGTACAACTAGTCTATATACAGAGTGCTATCTTCATGGCAGATTAGTGCAACATTTCCATATACAGAGTTCTACCTACATCATAGATGTGTCCAATGTGTCCATATAATGAGAGCTAGCTCCTTGGCAGACAAGTCCAATATTTTCATATACAGAGAGCTAACTACATGGCAGAGTCGAGCAACATTTCCCTATAAAGATTTCTAGCTACAAGACAGATGATTCCAACTTGCCTGTATACAGATAGCTAGCTGCATGGCAGAGTAGTGCATTATTTCCATATACAGAGTTCTAGCTACATGGTAGATGTGTTCAACCTGTCCATACACTGAGAGCTAGTTACATGTCAGAGTAGTCCAACATGTCCATATACAGGGCAATAGCTAGCAACAAGGCAGATGAGTCCAACTTGTCTATACAAAGAGCACTAACTATTTGGAAGGGCAGTGCAACATTTCCATATATAGAGTTCTAGCTACATGGCAGATGATTCCTAAATGTTCATATACTGAGAGCTTCCTACATGGCAGAGTAGTCCAATATGTGCATACACAGCGTTCTAGCTACATGGCAGATGTGTCCAGCATGTCCATATACTGAGAGCTAGCTACATGGCAGAAAAGTCGAAAATGTTCATATACAGAAAGTTACCTACTTGGCTGATAAGTGCAACATATCCATGTACAGAGAGCTAGCTGCATGGCAAACGAGACACAAATGTCCTTATACAGAGAACTACCTAAATTGCAGGGTAGTGCAACATGTCCATATACAGAGTTCTAGCTACAAGGCAGATTAATCCAACTTGTCTATATATAGAGAGCTAGCTACAGGGTAGAGTAGTGCAACAATTACATATACAGAGTTCTAGATACATGGCAGATATGTCCAACGTGTCCATGTACTGAGGGCAAGTTACATAGCAGATAAGTACAATATATTCATATACAGAGTGATACCTATTTGTCAGATCAGCCCAACATAGAGCTAGCTATATGGAAAACGAGTCCAAATCTCCATATACAGAGAGCTGACTACATGGCACGGTAGTGCAACATTTCCATATACAGAGTTCTACCTACAAAGTAGATGAGTCCAACTTGTCTATATACTTATAGCTAACTATATGGCAGTGTAGTGCAACATTTCCATATACAGAGGTATACCTAAAAGGCAGATGAATGCAAATTGTCTAAATATTTAGAGCTAACTACATGGCAGGGTAGTGCAACATTTCCATATACAGATTTCTAGCTACATGGCAGATGTGTCCAACGTGTCCATATACTCAGAGATAACTATATGGGAGACAACTCCAATATGTTCATATACAGAGAGCTAGCTACTTGGAGGGTATTGCACCATTTCCATATACAGAGTTTTAGCTACATGACAGATGAGTCCAACATGTCCATAGACTGAGAGCTAGCTACACGGCAGAGTAGTCCAACATGTCCATATATAGGGTACTAGCTACATGGAAGATGACTCCAACATGTCCATATACTGAGAGCTAGCTACTTGGCAGAGAAGTCCAATATGTTCATATACAGAGAGCTACCTACTTGGTATATCAGTCCAACAAATGCATTTACAAAGAACTAGCCACTTGGCACATGAGTCTAAAATGTCCATATACAGAAAGCTAGCTACCTTGCACGGTACTGCAACATTTACTTATACAGAGTTCTAGCTAAAAGGCAGATGAGTCCAACTTGTCTATACACAGAGAGCTAACTACATGGCAGGGTAGTGAAACATTTCCACATACAGAGTTCTAGCTACATGGCAGATGTGTCCAACGGGTCCATATACTGAGAACTATCTACATGGCCGACAACTCCAATATGTTCATATACAGGATCTACCTACTTGGCAGATCGGTCCAACATATCCATGTACAGAGAGCTAGCTACATGGCAGACGAGTCCAAAATGTCCACATACAGAGTGCTAGCTACATGTCATTGTGGTGCAACATTTCCATATACAGAGTTCTAACTGCAAGGCAGATGAGTCCAACTTGTCTATATACAGAGTGCTAGCTACATGACAGAGTACTGCTACATTTCCATATTCAGAGTTCTAGCTACACTGAAGATGTGTCCAATGTGTCAATATACTGAGAGCTAGCTACGTGACAGAAATATCCAATATATTCATATAGAGAGAGCTACCTACATGGCAGATCACTCCAACATATCCATGTTCAGAGAGTTAGCTACATGGCAGACGAGTCCAAAATGTCCACATACAGAGAGTAACCTACATGGCAGGGTAATGCAACATTTCCATATACAGAGTTCTAGCTACATGGTAGATGTATCCAACCTGTCCATATACTCAGAGATACCTAAATGGGAGACAACTGCAATATGTTCATATACAGAAAGCTAGGTATGTGGAGGGTATTGCACCATTTCCATATACAGAGTTTTAGCTACATGGCAGATGAGTCCAACGTGTCCATAGACTGAGAGCTAGCTACACAGAATAATAGTCCAACATGTCCATATACAGGGTACTAGCTACATGGAAGATGACTCCAACATGTCCATATACAGAAAGCTAGCTACCTTGCATGGTACTGCAACATTTACTTATACAGAGTTCTAGCTACAAGGCAGATGAGTCCAACTTGTCTATACACAGAGAGCTAACTACATGGCAGGGTAGTGCAACATTTCCATATACAGAGTTCTAGCTACATGGCAGATTTGTCCAATGCGTCCTTATACTGAGAGCTAGCTACGTGGCAGATCACTGGTAGGAGGCCATCAAGAATGTGACCTAAATACTGTCTTGTGACTAGAATTTTGATAGGTTTATTTGATTACAAATGAACTGTTTCTGGGAAAAGGAAACTTAAACTAAGCCAAAACCGCATGAATCAGTGTTGCTATAACAATTGTTGTTGTTGTTGTTGTTGTTGTTAAGTGC
>NW_006409284.1:0-615 GCF_000296735.1 Chrysochloris asiatica | reverse complement strand
AAGGGGTGAAGATAGAGTCTTTTTACAGGACACAAACCACCCCATATGAATTCCAGACCGACAATTTGACCCTATGGCAAAAAGACAGCCACTTCTCACTCCCAAAAGCATAGAAGCATTCACTGAGGAACCATCTGAAAGAGTGTCTCCACCAGCACCACCTCCAGGCTCCAAAAGCTAGACTTTTGATTTCTCCTCTCCAACGTCTTTCTCTGCAAAATCAAGCAAGCTGCTTCAACCTAGGAACAATTGAAGTGCTTAACGGAGCGTGTTGTGAAAACTGTTAACTCTTAGGGAGTTGAGACACCTCCAGAAACTCTTTTTGTTGCCATGCATGTAATTCTTGCTTCTCGGGTATCCGGAGTAACAGCTAACAACTTCACTCATTAAGCTTATGTTCCTAATTTTGTAAATAATTCTCATCTGCTGGGAAGTCGATGAGAAGTCTTTATACTGGATTCCCTAAATAATTTTATATTCTAGTTTTAATTATACAAATTATAATCTAACTCAGAAATAAAAGTTGGTTTATGCTTAGTTGGATTATGCCACATTTTTGTTACCCCTTCCTCTTCCATAATAATTCAAAATGATTTATACAGACTTTTGCTGCTT
>NW_006409283.1:97876-98872 GCF_000296735.1 Chrysochloris asiatica | reverse complement strand
CATTAACTGCCAGTGGCCTCATTTGTTACACTCAGCCCTAGAGGGCCTCGAACCTCTGACTAGTCTTACACGGTCTGCAACAGGGCTAGGGCTGTTAGGCCATTAGGGCTAAGGCTAGGGCTAGGGATGTTTGGAATTTAGGGCTAGGGCTAGGGCTATAGCTGTTAGGGCTTTGTGATTAGGGATAGGGCCAGCCTGTCAGGGCTTTAGGGCTAGGGCTTTGATAGGGCTGTTAGGGCTTTAGGGCTAGGGCTAGGGTTAGAACTAGGGCTGATAGGGATTTAGGGCTTGTGTTAGGGCTAGGCCTTATAGGGCTTTAGGGCTAGGGTTAGGGCTAGAGCTGTTAGGCCTTCAGGGCAAGGCTAGGGCTGTTAGGGCTTTAGGGCTAGGTCCAGGGCTACAGCTGTTAGGGCTTTAGGGCTAGGGCTAGGGCTGTTAAGGCTTTAGGGCTTGGGCTAGTGCTAGGGCTTTAGGGCTAGGTCTATGGCTAAGGCATTAGGGCAAGGACTTCAGAGCTAGGGCTAGGGCTGATTGGCCTTGGGATATGGCTGTTAGGGCTTTAGGGCTTGGGCTAGGTCTAGGCTGGTTAGGGCTTTAAGGCTAATGGTAGTTCTAGGGCTTTTAGGGCTTTAGGGCTAGTGCCAGGGCTAATGCTGTTAGGGCTATAGGGCTAGGGCTTGGGCTGGTGTTGTTAGGGCTTTTGGGGTAGGTCCAGAGCTACGTCTCTTAGGCCTTTAGAGCTAGGTCTAGGGCTGTTAGGGCTTTAGGGCTAGGGCTAGGGCTAGGGCTCATAGGGCTTTACTGCTAGGGTTAGAGCTGATAGGGCTTTAGGTCTAGGGCAAGGGCTAGGGCTGTTAGGGCTTTAGGGCTAGGGCTTTAGGGCTAGGTCTAGGGCTAGGGTATTAGGGCAAGGGCTTTAGAACAAGGGCTAGGGCTGATAGGGCTTAGGTTATGGCTGTTAGGGCTTTAGGGCTTGGTCTAGGGCTAGGCCTCTTA
>NW_006409283.1:96264-97531 GCF_000296735.1 Chrysochloris asiatica | reverse complement strand
TTAAGGACTAGGGCTGTTTGGGCTTTAGGGCTAGGCTTAGGGCTGTTAGTGCTATTGGGTTAGGGATAGGGCTTGGGCTTTTAGGGCTTTAGGGCTAAGGCCAGGGCTTGGACTTTAGAGCTACGTTTAGGGCTAGGGCTAGGGCACTAAAGAAAGGGCATTAGGGCTAGGGCTAGTGCTGTTAGGGCTTTAGGGCTAGTCTTAGGGCTGTTTGGGCTTTAGGGCTAGGATTAGGGCTAGAACTTTTAGGGCTTAAGGGCTAGGGCTAGGGCTAGGGCTAGGGCTGTTAGGGCTTTAGGGCTAAGGCCAAGGCATGGAGTTTAGGGCTACGTATAGGGCTATGGCTAGGGCATTAAGGAAAGGGCTTTAGGGCTACGGCTAGTGCTGTTAGGGCTTTAGGGATAGGGATGCTAGTGTTTTAGGGCAAAGGCCAGGGCTAGGGGTTTAGAGCTAGGTTTACTGCTATGGCTAGGGCTAGGGCATTAGGGAAAGGGCTTTATGACTAGTGCTAGGGCTTTTAGGGCTTTAGGGCTAGGGCTAGGTCTGATAGGGCTTTAGGGATAGAGCTAGAGCTGATAGGGCTTTAGGGCTAGGGCTAGGGTTGTTAGGGCTTTAGGGCTAGGGCTAGGGCTTAAGGGCTTTTTCTTGAGCAAGGGTATTAGGGCAAGGGCTTGAGAGCAAGGGCTAGGGCTGTGAGGGCTTAGGCTATGACTGTTGGGGCTTTAGGGCTTGGGCTACGTCTAGGCCTGTTAGGGCTTTAAGGCTAATGATAGGTACAGGGCTGTTAGGGCTTTAGGGCTTGGGCCAGGGCTAGAGCTGTTAGGGCTTTTGGGGTAAGTCTAGACCTAGGTCTCTTAGGCCTTTAGGGCTAGGTCTAGAGCTTTTAGGGTTTTAGCGCTATGGCTAGGGCTAAGGCTGATAGGGCTTTAGGGCTAGGGCTAGAGCTGATAGGGCTTTAGGGCTTGGGTTAGGGCTAGGGCTTTAGGGCTTGGGTTAGGGCTAGGGCTTATAGGGCTTTAGGGGTAGGGTTAGGGCTAGAGCTGTTATGGCTTTAGGGCTAGGGCGAATGCTAGAGCTGTTAGGGCTTTAGGGTTAATACCAGGTCTAGGACTTTAGGGCTACTTTTAGGGCTAGGGATAGGGATAGGGCATTAGGGAAAGGGCTTTAGGGCTAGGGCTAGTGCTGTTAGGGTTTTAGGGCTACGACTAGGACTGTTAGGTCTTTCAGGCTAGGGCTAGGGCTGATAAGGCTTTAGGGCTAGGGCTAG
>NW_006409283.1:93401-94963 GCF_000296735.1 Chrysochloris asiatica | reverse complement strand
CTAGGGCTGTTAGGGCTTTAGGGCTAAGACCAGGTCTAGAACTTTAGGGCTACGTTTAGGGCTAGGACTAGGGCTAGGGCATTAGGGAAAGGGTTTTAGGGCTAGGGCTAGTGCTGCTAGTGATTTAGGGCTAGGGTTAGGGCTGTTAGGGATTTAGGGCTAAGGCCAGGGCTAGGGGTTTAGCGCTTGGTTTAGTGCTTGGGCTAGGGCTAGGGCATTAGGGAAAGGGCTTTAGGCCTAGGGCTAGGGCTGTTAGGTCTAGGGCTAGGGCTGATAGGGCTTTAGGGCTAGGGTTAGGGCTAGAGCTTTTAGGACTTTAGGGCTAGAGCTAGAGCTAGGGCTTTATGTTTAGGTCTAGGGCTAGGGCATTAGGGCAAGGGTTTTAGGGATAAGGGATAGGGCCAGCCTGTTAGGGCTTTAGGGCTAGTTCTAGTTCTAGGGCTGTTAGGGCTTTAGGGCTAGGGCTAGGGCTAGAGCTAGAGCTGATAGGGCTATGGTTTTTGGGTTAGGGCTAAGGCTAGAGCTGTTAGAACTTCAGGGCTAGGGCTAGGGCTAGAGCTTTTAGGTCTTCAGGGCTAGGGCTATGGCTATGGCTGTTTGGGCTTTAGGGCTAGGGCCACGGCTAGAGCTGTTAGGGCTCTAGGGCTAGGGCTTGGGCTAAGGCTGTTAGGGCTTTTGGGGTAGGTCTAGACCTAGGTCTGTTAGGCCTTTAGGGCTCGGTCTAGGGCTACGGCTAGGGATGATAGGGCTTTAGGGCTTGGGTTAGCGCTAGGGCTTATAGGGCTTTAGGGCTAGGGCTACGGCTAGAGGTGTTAGGGCATCAGGGCTAGGCCTAGGGCTAGGGCTCTTAGGACTTTATGGCTAGGGCCAGGGCTAGAGCTGTTAGGGCTTTATGGCTAGGGCTAGGGCTCTTAGGTCTTTATGGCTAGGGCAAGGACTAGGGCATTAGGGCAAGGGCTTTAATAAAAAGGGCTAGGGCTGATAGGCCTTAGGCTGTGGCTGTTAGGGCTTTAGGGCTTGGGCTAGGGCTAGGCCTGTTAGGGCTTTAAGGCTAATGATAGGTCTAGGGCTGTTAGGTCTTTAGGGCTGTTCGTGCTATATGGCTAGGGCTGATAGGTCTTTAGAGCTAGGGTTAGGGCTAGGGCTTATAGGGCTTTAAGGCTAGGGTTAGGGCTAGATCTGTTAGGGCTTTAGGGCTAGTGCTATGGCTAGGGCTGTTAGGGCCTTAGGGCTAAGGCCAGGACTAGGACTTTAGGGCTATGTTTAGGGCTAGGGCTAGGGCTAGGGCTAGGACATTAGGGATAGGGCTTTAGGACTAGGGCTAGTGCTGTTAAGGCTTTAGGGCTAGGTATAGGACTGTTAGTGCTTTAGGGCTAAGGCCAGGGTTAGGGGTTTAGGGCTATGGTTAGGGCTTGGCCTAGGGCTAGGCCATTAGCCAAAGGCGTTAGGGCCAGGATTAGGGCTGTTAGGCCATTAGGGCTAGTTCTAGGGCTGTTAGGGATTTAGGGCTAGGGCTAGGGCTAGGGCTGATAGTGCTAGGGCTTTTGGGTTAGGGCTAAGGC
>NW_006409283.1:92149-92628 GCF_000296735.1 Chrysochloris asiatica | reverse complement strand
TTAGGGCAAGGGCTTTAGGGCTAGGGCTAGGGCTAGGGCTAGGGCTTTAAGGCTAGGTGTAGGGCTAGGGCAATAGTTCAACAGCTTTAGAGCTACGGATAGGGCTGATAGGGATTGGGCTATGGCTGTTAGGGTTTTAGGGCTTAGTCTAGGGCTAGGCCTGTAAGGGCTTTAAGGATAATGCTAGGTCTACGGCTGTTAGGGCTTTCGGGCTAGGGCTGGAGCTGATAGGGCTGTAGGGCTAGGGCCAGGGCTGTTAGAGCTTTAGGGCTAGGGCTAGAGCTTTTAGGGCTTTTGTGCAAGGGCTAGAGATATTAGGGCTTTAGGGCTAGATCAAGGGCAGTTAGGGCTTTTGGGCTAGGGCTAGAGCTAGGACTTTAGGGCTAGGGCTAGGGCATTAGGGCAAAGGCTTTAGGTCTAGGTCTAGGGCTAGGGCTATTAGGCCATTAGGGCTAGGGCTAGGGCTAGGGCTGTTAGGG
>NW_006409283.1:90915-91746 GCF_000296735.1 Chrysochloris asiatica | reverse complement strand
TTTAGGGCTAAGGCCAGGGCTAGGGGTTTAAGGCTAGCTTTAGGGCTAGGGCTAGGTCTAGGGCATTAGGGAAAGGGCTTTAGGGTTAGGGCTAAGGCTAGGGCTGTTAGGGATTTAGGGCTAGATCTAGGGCTGATAGGGCTTTACGGCTAGGGCTAGGGCTAGAGCTTTTAGGGCTTTAGAGCTAGAGCTGTTAGGGCTTTAGGGCTAGGTCTAGGGCTGTTAGGGCTTTAGGGATAGGGCTAGAGCTAGGGATGTTAGGGCTTTAGGGCTAGGGCTGGGTCCAGGTCTGATAGGGCTTTAGGGCTAGTGCTAGCGCTGTTAGGGCTATGGGGCTATGCCTAGGGCTGTTAGGACTTTAGGGCTGGGGCTAGGGCTAGGGCTTTAGGGCTAAGGCATTAGGGCTTTAGAATTAGGGCTAGGGCTGATAGCGAATGGGCTATGGCTGTTAGGGCTATAGGACTAGGATTAGGGCTAGGTCTGTTAGGGCTTTAGGTCTAGGGCTATGGCTCTTTGGGCTTTAAGTTTTGGGCTAGGGCTAGGGCTGTTAAGGCTTTAGGGATAGATCTAGGGCTGTTAGGGCTTTAGTGCAAGGGCAAGGCTCAGGATTTAGGGCTAGTGCTTAAGGGCTAGGGCTAGGTCTCTTAGTGCTTTAAGGCTAGGGCTAGGGCTACAGCTGTTATGGCAATAAGGATAGTGCTAAGGCTAGCCTGTTAGGGCTTTAGGGCTAGGGCTAGTACTAGGGCTGTTAGGGCCTAAGGGCTAAGGTTAGGGCTGATAGGGCTTTAGGGCTTGGATTAGGGCTAGGGCTTATAGGACATTAGGGCTAGG
>NW_006409283.1:86304-90025 GCF_000296735.1 Chrysochloris asiatica | reverse complement strand
AGGGATAGGACTTTAGGGCTAGTGCTTTAGGGCTAAATTTAGGGCTATGGCTAGGGCTAGGGCATTAGGGAAAGGGCTTTAGGGCTAGTGCTAGTGCTGTTACGGCTTTAGGGCTAGGGCTGGGGCTGTTATGGCTTTAGGGCTAAGGCCAGGGCTAGGGGTTTAAGGTTAGTTTTAGAGCTAGGGCTTGGGCTAGGGCATTAGGTAAAGGGCTTCAAGGCTAGGGCTAGTGCTGTTAGGGCTTTAAAGCTATGTCTAGGGCTATAGCTGTTACGGCTTTAGGGATAGTGCTAAGGCTAGCCTGTTAGGGTTTTAGGGCTACGCTAATGCTAGGGTTGTTAGGGCTTTAGGGATAGGGCTAGGGCCAGCCTGTTAGGGCTTTAAGGCTAAGGCTAGTGCTAGGGCTGTTAGGGCTTTAGGGTTAAGGCCAGGCCTAGGAATTTAGGGCTACGTTTATGGCTAGGGCTATGGCTAGGGCATTAGGGAAAGGGCTTTAGGGCTAGTGCTAGTGCTGTTAGAGCTTTAGGGCTAGGGCTAGGGCTGTTAGGGCTTTAGGGCTAGGACTGTTAGGGCTGTTAGGGCTGTTAGGGCTTTAGGTCTAGTGCTAGAGCTGTTAGGGCTTTAGGGTTAGGGTTACGGTTTGGGTTGTTAGGGCTTTAGGACTAGGGCTGTTTGGGCTTTAGGGCTAGGCTTAGGGCTGTTAGGGCTTT
This sequence comes from Chrysochloris asiatica, assembly GCF_000296735.1. NCBI lineage: Eukaryota > Metazoa > Chordata > Mammalia > Afrosoricida > Chrysochloridae > Chrysochloris > Chrysochloris asiatica. Next base: position 89,315 of record NW_006409283.1, on the reverse strand, counting down.
AGGGCTAGGGCTAGGGCTGTTAGGGCTATAGGGTTAGGACTTTAGGGCTAGTGCTTTAGGGGTACGTTTAGGAATATGGCTAGGGCATTTGGGAAAAGGCTTTAGGGCTAGTGCTAGTGCTGTTAGGGCTTTAGGGCTAGGGCTAGGGCTGTTAGGGCTTTAGGGCTAGGGCTAGGGCTGTTATGGCTTTAGGGCTAAGGCCAGGGTTAGGTTTAGGGCGAGGGCTAGGCCTAGGGCATTAGGGAAAGGGCTTTAAGGCTAGGGCCAGGGCTGTTAGGGCTTTAGGGCTATGTCTAGGGCTACAGCTGTTATGGCTTTAGGGATAGTGCTAGGACTAACCTGTTAGGGCTTTAGGGCTAGGGCTAGTGATAGGGCTGTTAGGGCTTTAGGGATTGGGATAGGGCTGTTAGGTCTTTAGGGATAGGGATAGGGCCAGCCTGTTAGGGCTTTAGGGCTAGGGCTAGTGCTAGGGCTGTGAGGGCTTTAGGGCTAGTGCTAGGGCTGTTAGGGCTTTAGGGCTTGGGCTAGTGCTAGGGCATTAGGGCTAGGGCTAGGGCTAGTGCATTAGGGCAAGGGCTTTAGAGCTAGGGCTAGGGCTGATAGGGAATTGGCTATGGCTGTTAGGGCTATATGGCTAGGAATAGGGCTAGTTCTGTTTGGGCTTTAGGGCTAGGGCTATGGCTCTTAGGGCTTTAAGGATAGGGCTAGGGCTAGGCCTCTTAGGTCTTTAGGGATAGAGCTAGGGCTGTTAGGGCTTTAGTGCAAGGGCTAGGGCTAAGGATTTAGGGCTAGTGCTTAAGGGCTAGGGCTAGGGCTCTTAGTGCTTTAAGGCTAGGGCTACAGCTCTTAGGGCATTAGGGATAGTGCTAGGGCTAGCCTATTAGGGCTTTAGGGCTAGGGCTAGGGCTAGGGCTAGGGCTAGGGCTAGTGCTAGGGCTGTTAGGGCTTTAGGGCTAGGGCTAGGGTTGTTAGGGCTTTAGGGCTACGGCTAGGGCAAGGGCTGTTAGGGCTTTAGGGCTAGGGCCAGGGCTAGAGCTGTTAGGGCTTCAAGGCTAGGGCTATGGCTGTTAGGGCTTTAGGGCTTGGGCTAGGGCTAGGGCTAGGGTTTTAGGGCTAGGTCTAGGGCTAGGGCATTAGGTCAAGGGCTTTAGAGCAAGGGCTAGGCTTATAGTGCTTAGGCTATGGCTGTTTGGGCTTTAGGACTGTGTCTAGGTCTAGGCCTGTTAGGGCTTTAAGGCTAATGCTAGGTCTAGGGCTGTTAGGGCTTTAGGGCTAGTGCCAGGGCTAGGCCTGTTAGGCCTTTAGGGCTAGGACTAGGCGTTTAAGGCTAGGACTAGGGCTACAGCTGTTAGGGCTTTAGGGATAATGCTAGGGATAGCCTGTTAGGGCTTTTGGGCTAGGGCTAGGGCTAGGGCTGTTAGGTCTTTAGGGATAGGGATAGGGCTTTTAGGTCTTTAGGGCTAGGGCTAGGGCTACAGCTGTTAGGGCTTTAGGGATAGGGATAGGGCCAGCTTGTTAGGGCTTTAAGGCTAGGGCTAGTGCTAGGGCTGCTAAGGCTTTAGGGCTATGGCTATGGCTAGGGCTTTAGGGCTATGGCTAGTGCTAGGGCTGATAGGGCTTTAGTTCTAGGGCTAGAGCTTTTAGGGCTTTAGCGCTAGGGCTGTTAGGACTTTAGGGCTAGGTCTAGGGCTAGGGCATTAGGGCGAGGGCTTTAGAGCTAGGGCTAGGGCTGATAGGGAATGGGCTATGGCTGTTAGTTCTTTAGGGCTAGGAATAGGGCTAAGTCTGTTAGGGCTTTAAGGCTAGGGCTAGGGCTCTTAGGGCTTTAAGGTTAGTGCTAGGGCTAGGGCTGTTAGGGCTTTAGGGCTAGGGCTAGGGCTAGGGCTAGGGCTTTAGGGCTAAGTCATGGCCTACTGCATTAGGTCAAGGGCTTTATGGCTAAGATTAGGGCGGTTAAACCATTAGTCCTAGGGCTAGGGCTGTTAAGGCTTTAGTGCTAGGGCTAGGGCTCTTAGGACTTTAAAGTTAGGGCTAGGGCTAGCGCTGTTTGGGCTTTAGGGATAGATCTAGGGCTGTTAGGGCTTTAGTGCAAGGGGTAGGGCTAAGGATTTAGGACTAGTGCTTAAGGGCAAGGGCTCTTAGTGCTTTAAGGCTACTGCTAGGGCTACAGCTGTTAGGGCTTTAAGGATATTGCTAAGGCTAGCCTGTTAGGGCTTCTGTGCTAGTGCTAGGCCTGTTAGGGCATTAGGGCTAGATCTGATAGGGCTTTCGGGCTTGGAATAGGGCTAGGGATTATAGGGATTTAGGGCTAGGTCTAGGTCTAGGGCATTAGGGCAAGAGCTTTAAGCTAGGGCTGATAGGGCTTGGGCTATGCTTGTTAGGGCTTTAGGGCTAGGGCTTCGGCTTGGGCTGTTTGGGCTTTTGGGGTAGGTCTAGGGCTAGGTCTGTTAGGCCTTTAGGGCTAGGGCTAGGGCTGTTTGGGCTTTAGGGCTAGGGATGATAGGGCTTTAGGGATATGGCTAGGGATGTTAGGGCTTTAGGGCTAGGGCTGTTAGGGCTGTTAGGGCTTTAGGGCTAGTGCTAGAGCTGATAGGGCTTTAGGTTTAGAGTTACGGTTAGTGCTGTTAGGGCTTTAGGACTAGGGCTGTATGGGTTTTAGGGCTAGGCTTAGGGCTGTTAGGGCTTTAGGGATAGTGCTAGGGCTGTTAGGGCTATAGAGCTAAGGCCAGGGCTAGGACTTTAGGGCTAGTGCTTTAGGGGTACGTTTAGGGCTATGGCTAGGGCTAGGGCATTAGGGAAAGGGCTTTAGGGCTAGTGCTGTTAGGGCTTTAGTGCTAGGGCTAGGGCAGTTAGGGCTTTAGGGCTAGGTCTAAGGCTACTGCTGTAGGGCTAGGTCTAGTTCTAGGGCATTAAGGCAAGGGCTTTAGAACTAGGGATAGGGCTGATAGGGCTTGGGCTATGGCTGTTAGGGCTTTAGGGCTTGGGCTAGGGCTAGGTTTGTAAGGGCTTTA
>NW_006409283.1:84480-86043 GCF_000296735.1 Chrysochloris asiatica | reverse complement strand
CTAGTGCTAGTGCTAGGGCTGCTAGGGCTTTAGGGCTAGGGCTAGGGCTAGGGCTGATAGGGCTTTAGGGCTAGGGCTAGAGCTGTTAGGGCTTTAGGGCTAGGGCTATGGCTGTTAGGGCTGTTAGGGCTTTAGGGCTAGTGCTAGAGGTGATAGGGTTTTAGGGTTAGGGTTACAGTTAGGGCTGTTAGGGCTTTAGGACTAGGGCTGTTTGGGCTTTAGGGCTAGGCTTAGGGCTGTTAGGGCTTTAGGGCTAAGGCTAGTGCTAGGGCTGTTAGGGCTTTAGGGTTAAGGCCAGGGCTAGGGGTATGGCTAGGGCATTAGGGAAAGGGCTTTAGGGCTAGTGCTAGTGCTGTTAGGGCTTTAGGCCTAGGGCTAGGACTGTTAGGGCTTTAGGGCTAGGGCTCGGGCTGTTATGGCTTTAGGGCTAAGGCCAGGGCTAGGGGTTTATGATTAGTTTTAGAGCTAGGGCTAGGGCTAGGACATTAGGGAAAGGGCTTTAAGGCTAGGGCTAGTGCTGTTAGGGCTTTAAGGCTATGTCTACGGCTATAGCTTTTACGGCTTTAGGGATAGTGCTAGGGCCAACCTGTTAGGGCTTTGGGCTAGGGCCAGCGATAGAGCTGTTAGTGCTTTAGGGATAGTGATAGGGCTGTTAGGTCTTTAGGGCTAGGGCTAGGGCTGAAGCTGTTAGGGCTTTAGGGATAGGGATAGGGCCAACCTGTTAGGGCTTTAGGGCTAGGGCTAGTGCTAGAGCTGTTATGGCTTTTGGGCTAGCGCTAGGGATAGTGCTGATAGGGCTTTAGGGCTAGTGCTAGAGCTTTTAGGGTTTTAGGGCTAGGGCTAGGGCTTTTAGGGCTTTAGAGCTGGGGATAGGTCTAGGGCTTTAGGGCTAGTTCTAGGGCTAGGGCATTAGGGCAAGGGCTTTAGAGCTAGGGCTAGGGCTGATAGGGAATGGGCTATGGCTGTTAGGGCTATAAGGCTGGAAATAGGGCTAGATCTGTTAGGGCTTTAGGGCTAGGGCTAGGGCTCTTAGGGCTTTAAGGTTAGGGCTAGGGCTAGGGCTCTTAGGGCTTTAGGGCTAGGGCTAGGGCTGTTAGGGCTTTAGGGCTTGGGCAAGGGCTAGAGCTGTTAGGGTTTTAGGGCTAGGGCTAGGCCTGTTAAGGCTTTAGGGCTAGGGCTAGGGCTAGTGCTTTAGGGCTAGGTTTAGGGCTAGGGCATTAGGGCAAGGGCTTTAGAGCAAGGGCTAAGCCTGATAGTGCTTAGGCTTTGGCTGTTAGGGCTTTAGGAATGTGGCTAGGTCTAGGACTGTTAGGGCTTTAAGGCTAATGCTAGGTCTAGGGCTTTTAGGGCTTTATGGCTAGTGCCAGGGTTTGGCCTGTTAGGGCTTTAGGGCTAGGACTAGGCGTTTAAGGCTAGGGCTAGGGCTACAGCTGTTACGGCTTTAGGGATAGTGCTAGGGCTAGCCTGTTAGGGCTTTTGGGCTAGGGCTAGTGCTAGGGCTGTTAAGTCTTTAGGGATAGGGATAGGGCTGTTAGGTCTTTAGGGCTAGGGCTACGGCTGCAG
>NW_006409283.1:81564-84316 GCF_000296735.1 Chrysochloris asiatica | reverse complement strand
TTAGGTCAAGGGCTTTAGGGCTAGGATTAGGGCTGTTAGGCCATTAGTGCTAGGGCTAGGGCTGTTAAGGCTTTAGGGCTAGGGCTAGGGCTCTTAGGACTTTAAGGTTAGGGCTAGGGCTAGCGCTGTTAGGGCATTAGGGATAGATCTAGGGCTGTTAGGGCTTTAGTGCATGGGGTAGGGCTAAGGATTTAGGACTAGTGCTTAAGGGCTAGGGCTAGGGTTCTTAGTGCTTTAAGGCTAGGGCTAGGGCTACAGCTGTTATTGCTTTAGGGATAGTGCTAGGGCTAGCCTGTTAGGGCTTTTGTGCTAGTTCTAGGACTGTTAGGGCTTTAGGGCTAGGGCTGATATGGCTTTAGGGCTGGGATTAGGGTTATAGGGATTTAGGGCTAGGTCTTGGTCTAGGGCATTAGGGCAAGGGCTTTAACATAGGGCTAGGGCTGATAGGGCTTGGGCTATGCCTGTTAGGCCTTTAGGGTTAGGTCTTCGGCTAGGGCTGTTAGGGCTTTTGGGGTAGGTCTAGGGCTAGGTCTGTTAGGCCTTTATGGCTAGGGCTAGGGCTGTTAGGGCTTTAGGGCTAGGGCTAGGGATGATCGGGCTTTAGGGACAGGGCTAGCGATGTTAGAGCTTTAGGGCTAGTGCTGTTAGGGCTTTAGGGCTACGGCTAGGGCTGATAGGGATTTAGGGCAAGGGCTAGGGCTAGGGTTAGGGCTAGAGCTTTTAGGTTTTTAGGGCAAGGGCTAGAGTTGTTAGGGCTTTAGGGCTACGGCTAGGGCTGATAGGGATTTAGGGCAAGGGCTAGGGCTCGGGTTAGGGCTAGAGCTTTTAGGTTTTTAGGGCAAGGGCTAGAGTTGTTAGGGCTTTAGGGCTAAGGCCAGGGCTAGGGCTTTAGGGCTAGCTTTAGGGCTAGGGCTAGGTCTAGGGCAATAGGGAAAGTGCTTTAGGGTTAGGGCTAGGGCTGTTAGGGATTTAGGCCTAGGGCTGTAGGGCTATGTCTTGGGCTAATGCATTAGGGCAAGGGCTTTAGGGCTAGCATTAAGGCTGTTAGGCCATTAGTCCTAGGGCTAGGGTTGTTTAGGCTTTAGTGCTAGGGCTAGGGCTCTTAGGACTTTACGGTTAGGGCTAGGGCTAGCGCTGTTAGGGCTTTAGGGATAGATCTAGGGCTGTTAGGGCTTTAGTGCAAGGGGTAGGGCTAAGGATTTAGAACTAGTGCTTAAGGACTAGGGCTACGGCTCTTAGTTCTTTAAGGCTAGGGCTAGGGCTACAGCTGTTAGGGCTTTAGGGATAGTGCTAAGGCTAGCCTGTTAGGGCTTTTGTGCTAGTGCTAGGCCTGTTAGGGCTTTAGTGCTTTGGCTGATAGAGCTTTAGGGCTTGGATAAGGGCTAGGGGTTATAGGGATTTAGGGCTAGGTCTAGGTCTAGAGCATTAAGGCAAGGGCGGTGAGCTAGGGCTAGGGCTGATAGGGCTTGGGCTAGGCCTGTTAGGGCTTTAGGGCTAGGGCTAGGGCTAGGGCGGTTAGGGCTTTAGGTCTAAGGCCAGGGCTAGGGGTTTAGGGTTAGGTTGAGGGCTAGGGCTAGGCCTAGGGCATTAGGGAAAGGGCTTTAGTGCTAGGGCTGTTAGGGCTTTAGGGCTAGGGCTAGGGCTACAGCTGTTAGGGATTTGGGGATAGTGCAAGGGCTAGTCTGTTAGGGCTTTAGGGCGAGGGCTAGTGCTAGGGCTGTTAGGGCTTTAGGGCTGGGGCTAGGGCTAGGGCTAGTGTTAGGGCTGATAGGACGTTAGGGCTAGAGCTAGAGCTGTTAGGGCTTTAGGGCTAGGGCTCGGGCTGTTAGGGCTTTAGGGCTAGGGCTAGTGCTTTTAGGGCTTTTAGGGTACATCTAAGGCTAGGTCTGTTAGGCCTTTAGGGCTAGGGCTAGGGCTGTTAGGGCTTTAGGGCTAGGTTTAGTGCTGTTAGGGCTTTAGGGCTAGGGCTAAGGATGATAGGGCTTTAGGGATAGGGATAGGGATGTTAGGGCTTTAGGGCTAGGGCTAGGTATAGGGCTGTTAGGGCTGTTAGGGCTTTAGGGCTAGTGGTAGAGCTGATAGGGCTTTAGGGTTAGGGTTACGGTTAGGGCTGTTAGGGCTTTAGGACTAGGGCTGTTTGGGCTTTAGGGCTCAGCTTAGGGCTGCTAGGGCTTTAGGGCTAGGGCTAAGGCTAGGGCTGTTAGGGCTATAGGGCTAAGACTAGGGCTAGGACTTTAGGGCTAGTGCTTTAGGGCTACGTTTAGGGCTATGGCTAGGGCTAGGGCATTAGGGAAAGGGCTTTAGGGCTAGTGCTAGTGCTGTTAGGGCTTTTGGGCTAGGGCAGTTAGGGCTTTAGGGCTAGGGCTAGGGCTATGGCTGTTAGGGCTTTAGGGCTAAGGCCAGGGATAGGGATTTAGGGTTAGGTTTAGGGCTAGGGCTAGGGCATTAGGGAAAGGGCTTTAAGGCTAGGGCTAGGGCTGTTAGGGCTTTAGGGCTAAGTATATGGCTACAGCTGTTACGGCTTTAGGGATAGTGCTAGGGCTAGCCTGTTAGGGCTTTAGGGCTAGGGCTAGTGATAGGGCTGTTAGGGCTTTAGGGATAGGGTTAGGGCTGTTAAGTCTTTAGGGCTAGTGCTAGGGCTGCAGCTGTTAGAGCTTTAAGGATAGGGCTAGGGCCAGCCTGTTAGGGCTTAAGGGCTAGGGCTAGTGCTAGGATTGTTAGTGCTTTAGGGCTAGGGCTAGGGCTAGTGCTG
>NW_006409283.1:80221-80926 GCF_000296735.1 Chrysochloris asiatica | reverse complement strand
TTAGGGCTTTAGGGCTAGGGCTAGGGCTGTTAGGGCTTTAGGGCTAGGGCTAGGGCTAGTGCTTTAGGGCTAGGTGTAGGTCTAGGGCAATAAGTCAAGTGCTTTAGAGCTGGGGATAGAGCTGATAGGGATTTGTCTATGGCTGTTAGGGCTTTAGGGCTTGGGCTAGGGCTAGGCCTGTAAGGGCTTTAAGGATAATGCTAGGTCTAGGGCTGTTAGGGCTTTAGGGCTAGTGCCAGGGATAGGGCTGATAGGGCTTTAGGGCTAGCGCTAGAGCTGATAGGGCTTTAGGGCTAGGGCTAGGGCTATTAGGGCTTTAGGGCTAGGGCTAGAGCTTTTAGGGCTTTTGTGCTAGGGCTAGAGCTATTAGGGCTTTAGGGCAAGATCTCCGGCGGTTAGGGCTTTAGGGCTAGGATTAGAGCTAGGACTTTAGGGCTAGGTCTAGTGCTAGGGCATTAGGGCAAGGGCTTTAGGTCTAGGGCTAGGGCTGTTAGGCCATTAGGGCTGGGGCTAGGGTCTAGGGCTGTTAGGGATTTAGGGCTAGGGCTAGGGCTGATAGGGCTTGGAATATGGCTGTTAGGGCTTTAGGGTTAGGTCTAGGACTGTTAGGGCTTTCGGGCTAGGGCTAGGGATGATAGGGCTTTAGGGATAGGGAAAGGGCTGTTAGGGCTTTAGGGCTAGTGCTAGAGCTGATAGGGCTTTAGG
>NW_006409283.1:67746-70249 GCF_000296735.1 Chrysochloris asiatica | reverse complement strand
TAGGGCTTTAGGGTTAGGGCTAGGGCTAGAGCTATTAGGGCTTTAGGACTAGGGCTGTTTGGGCTTTAGGGCTAGGCTTAGGGCTGTTAGGGCTTTAGAGCTAGGGCTAGTGCTAGGGCTGTTACGAATAGGGCTAAGGCATTGGCTAGAACTTTAGGGCTACGTTTAAGGCTAGGGCTAGTGCATTAGGGAAAGGGCTTTAGGGCTAGGGCTAGTGCTGTTAGTGCTTTGGGGCTAGGGCTAGGACTTTTAGGGCTTTAGGGCTAGGGGTAGGGCTGTTAGGTCCTTAGGGCTAGGGCTAAGGCTACAGCTGTTAGGGCTTTAGGGATAGGGCTAGGGCCAGCCTGTTAGGGCTTTAGGTCTAGGGCTAGTGCTAGGGCTGTTAGGGTTTTAGGGCTAGGGCTAGGGCTAGGGCTAGGCCTGTTAGGTCTTTAGGGCTATGGCTTGGGCTAGGGCTGTTAGGGCTTTTGGTGTAGGTCTAGACCTAGGTCTGTTAGGCCTTTAGGCCTTTTGTCTAGGGCTGATAGGACTTTAGTGCTAGGGCTAGGGCTGTTAGGGTTTTAGGTCTAGGTCTAGGGATGTTAGGGCTTTAGGGCTAGGGCTAGGGCTGTTAGGGCTTTAAGGTTAGTGCTAGTGCTGATAGGGCTTTAGGGTTAGGGCCAGCGCTAGGGCTGTTAGGGCATTAGGACTAGGGCTGTTTGGGCTTTAGGGCTAGGTTTACGGCTCTTAGGGCTTTTGGGGTAGGGATAGGGCTTGGTCTGTTAGGTCTTTTGGGCTAATGAGAGGGCTAGGACTTTAGGGCTACATTTAGGGCTAGAGCTTGGTCTAGGGCATTAGGGAAAGGGCTTTAGGGCTAGTGCTAGGGCTGTTAGGGCTTTAGGGCTATGGCTATGACTATGGCTATGGCTAGGGCTATGGCTAGGGCTAGGGTTAGGGCTGATAGGGTTTTAGGGCTAGGGCTAGGGCTAGGGATGTTAGGGCTTTAGGGCTTGGGCTAGGGCTGTTAGTGATTTTGGGGTAGGTCTAGGGCTAGGTCTGTTAGGCCTTTAGGGTTAGGTCTAGGGCTGTTAGGGCTTTAGGTCTAGGGCTAAGGCTGATAGGGCTTTACAGCTAGGGCTAGGGCTAGGGATGTTAGGGCTTTAGGGCTCGGGCTAGAGCTTTTAGGGTTTTGTGCTAGTACTAGAGCTCTTAGGGCTTTAGGGCTACTTCTAGGGCAGTTAGGGCTTTAGGGCTAGGGCTAGAGCTAGGACTTTAAGGCTAGTTCTAGGGCTAGGGCATTAGGGCAAGGGCTTTAGGGCTAGGTCTAGGGCTGTTAGGCCATTAGGGCTAGGGCTAGGGCTAGGGATGTTTGGGATTTAGGGCTAGGGCTAGGGCTACAACTGTTAGGGCTTTGTGGTTAGGGATGGGGCCAGCCTGTTAGGGCTTTAGGGCTAGTGCTAGTGCTAGGGCTTTTAGGGCTTTAGGGCTTTGGCTAGGGTTAGAGCTAGGGCTGATAGGGATTTAAAGCTTGGGTTAGGGCTAGGCCTTATAGGGCTTTAGGGCTAGGGTTAGGGCTAGAGCTGTTAGGCCTTCAGGGCTATGGCTAGGGCTGTTAGGGCTTTAGGGCTAGTCCAGGGCTACAGCTGTTAGGGCTTTACGGCTAGGGCTAGAGCTGTTAGGGCTTTAGGGCTTGGGCTAGTGCTAGGGCATAAGGGCTAGGTCTAGGGCTAAGGCATTAGGGCAAGTACTTCAGAGCTAGGGCTAGGGCTGATACGGCTTGGGATATGGCTGTTAGGGCTTTAGGGCTTGGCCTAGGTCTAGGCCGGTTAGGGCTTTAAGGCTAATTGTAGTTCGAGGGCTTTTAGGGCATTAGGGATAGTGCCAGGGCTAATGCTGTTAGGGCTATAGGGCTAGTGCTTGGGCTGGTGTTGTTAGGGCTTTTGGGGTAGGTATAGAGCTACGTCTGTTAGGACTTTAGAGCTAGGTCTAGGGCTGTTAGGGCTTTAGGGCTAGGGCTAGGGCTGATAGGGCTTTACGGCTAGGGCTAGGGCTAGGGATGTTAGGGCTTTAGTGCTCGGGCTAGGGCTAGTGCTGTAAGGGCTTTAGGGCTAGTGCTAGAGCTTTTAGGGCTTTAGGGCTAAGGCTCGTAGGGCTTAAGGGCTTGATCTAGGGCTAGGGCTAGGGCTGATAGGGCTTTACTGATAGGGCTAGAGCTGATAGGGCTTTAGGTCTAGGGCAAGGGCTAGGGCTGATAGGGCTTTACTGCTAGGGCTAGAGCTGATAGGGCTTTAGGTCTAGGTCTAGGGCTAGGGCTTTAGGGCTAGGTCTAGGGCTAGGGCATTAGGGCAAGGGCTTTAGAACAAGGGCTAGGGCTGATAGGGCTTAGGTTATGGCTGTTAGGGCTTTAGGGCTTGGTCTAGGGCTAGGCCTCTTAGGGCTTAAAGGCTAATGCTAGGACTAGGGCTGTTAGGGCTTTAGGGCTAGTGCCAGAATGATGGCTGTTAGGGCTATAGGGCTAGGGCTA
>NW_006409283.1:64357-65489 GCF_000296735.1 Chrysochloris asiatica | reverse complement strand
GCTATGGCTGTTAGGGCTTAAAGGCTTGGGCTAGGGCTAGGCCTGTTAGGGCTTTAAGGCTAACGATAGGTCTAGGGATGTTAGGGCTTTAGTGCTTTGGCTAGGGCTGATAGGGCTTTAGGGCTAGGGCTACGGCTAGGGATGTTAGGGCTTTAGGGCTAGAGCCAGGGATAGAGCTGTTAGGGCTTTAGGGCTAGGGCTTGGGCTAGGGCTGTTAGGGCTTTGGGGGTAAGTCTAGACCTAGATCTGATAGGCCTTTAGGGCTAGGTCTAGGGCTGTTAGGGCTTTAGCGCTAGGGCTAGGGCTAGGGCTGATAGGGCTTTAGGACTAGTGCTGTTAGGGCTTTAGGGCTAGGCTTAGGGCTCTTAGGGCTTTAGGGCTAGGGCTAGGGCTGATAGGGCTTTAGGGCTAGGGTTAGGGCTAGGGCTTATAGGGCTTTAGGGCTAGGGTTAGGGCTAGAACTATTATGGCTTTAGGGATAGGGCTAAGACTAGGGCTGTTAGGGCTTTAGGGCTAAGACCAGGTCTAGAACTTTAGGGCTATGTTTAGGGCTAGGGCTAGGGCTAGGGCATTAGGGAAAGGGCTTTAGGGCTAGGGCTAGTGCTGTTAGGGCTTTAGGGCTAGGGTTAGGGCTGTTAGGGATTTAGGGCTAAGGCCAGTTCTAGGGGTTTAGCACTAGGTTTAGTGCTTGGGCTAGGGCTAGGGCATTAGGGAAAGGGCTTTATGCTTATGGCTCGGGCTGTTAGGTCTAGGGCTAGGGCTGAGAGGGCTTTAGAGCTAGGGTTAGGGCTAGAGCTTTTAGGGCTTTAGGGCTAGGGCTAGAGCTTTTAGGGCTTTAGGGCTAGTGCTAGAGCTTTTAGGGCTTTAGGGCTAGTTCTAGAGCTTTTAGGGCTTTAGGGCTAGGGCTAGAGCTGTTAGGGCTTTAGGGCTAGGGCTAGAGCTCTTAGGGCTTTAGGGCTATGTCCAGGGCTAGGGCATTATGGCAAGGGTTTTAGGGATAGGGATAGGGACAGCCTGTTAGGGCTTTAGGGCTATTGCTAGTTCTAGGGCTGTTAGGGCTTTAGGGCTAGGGCTAGGGCTCGAGCTGGTAGGGCTATGGTTTTTGGGTTAGGGCTAAGGCTAGAGCTGTTAG
>NW_006409283.1:60824-64256 GCF_000296735.1 Chrysochloris asiatica | reverse complement strand
GCTTTAAGGCTAGGGCTAGGGCTGTTAGGGCTTTAGGGCTAGGGCTAGAGCTTTTAGGGCTTTAGGGCTAGGGCTAGAGCTGTTAGGGCTTTAGGGCTAGGGCTAGAGCTCTTAGGGCTTTAGGGCTAGGTCCAGGGCTTATAGGGCTATAGGACTAGGGCTAGGGCTAGAGCTTTTAGGGCTTTCGGGCTAGGTCTAGGGCTGTTAGGGCTTTAGGGCTAGGTCTAGAGCTAGGGCTTTAGGGCTAGGTCTAGGGCTAGGTCATTAGGGCAATCGGTTTAGGTATAGGGATATGGCTAGCCTGTTAGGTCTTTAGGGCTAGGGCTAGTTCTAGGGCTGTTAGGGCTTTTGGGCTAGGGCTAGGGCTGATAGGGCTAGGGCTTTTGGGTTAGGGCTAAGGCTAGAGCTGTTAGGACTTCAGGGCTAGGGCTAGGGCTAGAGCTGTTAGGGCTCCAGGGCTAGGGCTAGGGCTAGGTCTGTTAGGGCTTTAGGGATAGGGCCAGTGCTAGAGCTGTTAGGGCTTTAGGGCTAGGGCTTGGGCAAGCGCTGTTAGGGCTTTTGGGGTAGGTCTAGACGTAGGTCTTTTAGGCCTTTAGGGGTAGGTCTAGGGCTGTTAGGACTTTACGGCTAGGACTAGGGATAGGGCTGATAGGGCTTTAGGACTAGGTATAGAGCTGATAGGCCTTTAGGGCTGAGGCTAAGGCTCTTAGGGCTTTAGGACTAGGGCTGTTAAGGCTTTAGGGCTAGGGCTAGGGGTGATAGTTCTTTAGGGATTGGGTTAGGGCTAGGGCTTATAGGCCTTTAGGGCTATGGCTATGGCTGGAGCTGTTAGGGCTTCAGGGCTAGGGCTAGAGCTCTTAGGGATTTAGGGCTAGGGCCAGGGCTAGAGCTGTTAGGGCTTTACAGCTAGGGCTAGGGTGGTTAGGGCTTTAGGGCTAGGTCTAGGTCTAGGGTCTTAGGGCTAGATCTAGAGCTAGAGCATTAGGGCAAAGGCTTTAGAGAAAGAGCTAGGGCTGATAGGGCGTGGGCAATGGCTGTTAGTGCTATAGGACTAGGATTAGGGCTAGGTCTGTTAGGGCTTTAGGGCTAGGGCTAGGGCTCTTAGGGCTTTAAAGTTAGTGCTAGGGCTAGGGCTCTTAGGGCTTTAGGGCTAGGGCTAGCGCTAGAGCTGATAGGGCTTTAGGGCTAAGGCTAAGGCTAGGGCTGTAGGGCTTTAGGGCTAAGGCCAGGGCTAGGGGTTTATGCCTAGGTTTAGGACTTGTACTAGGGCTAGGGCATTAGCACAAGGGCTTTAGGGCTAGAATTAGGGCTGTTAGGCCATTAGGGCTAGGACTAGGGCTGTTAGGGTTTTAGGGCTAAGGCTAGAGCTTTTAGGGCTTTTTGTTAGGGCTAGAGCTATTAGGGCTTTAGGGCTAGATCTAGGGCGGTTAGGGCTTTAGGGCTAGGGCTAGAGTTAGGACTTTAGGGCTAAGGCTAGTGCTAGGGCATTAGGGCAAGGGCTTTAGGTCTAGGGCTGGGGCTAGGGCTGTTAGGCCATTATGGCTAGGGCTAGGGCTGTTAGGGATTTAGGGCAAGGGCTAGGGCTGATAGGGCTTGGGATATGGCTGTTAGGGCTTTAGGGCTTGGGCTAGGGTTAGGCCTGATAGGGCTTTAAGGCTAATGATAGGTTTAGGGCTGTTAGGGCTTTAGGGCTAGTGCCAGGGTTAGGGCTAGGCCTCTTAGGGCTTTAGGGCTAGGGCTTGTACTAGGGCTGTTAGGGCTTTTGGTGTAGTTCTAGGGCTGGGTCTGTTAGGACTTTCGGGCTAGGTCTAGGGCTGTTAGGGCTTTAGGGCTAGGGCTAGGGCTCGGGCATTAGGGCTAGGGCTATGGAAGGGCATTAGGGCAAGGGCTTTATAGCTAGGACTAGGGCTGATAGGGCTTGGGCTATGGCTGTTAAGGCTTTAGGGCTTGGGCTAGGCCTACGCCTGTTAGGGCTTTAAGGCTAATGCTAGGTGTAGGGCTGTTAGGGCTTTAGGGCTAGTTCCATGGCTAAGGCTGTTAGGGCTATAGGGCTAGGGCTAGGCCTGTTAGGTCTTTAGGGCTATGGCTTGGGCTAAGGCTGTTAGGGTTTTTGGGGTAGGTCTGTTAGGCCTTTAGGCCTAGGTCTAGGGCTGATAGGGCTTTAGGGCTAGGGCTAGGGCTGATAGGACTTTAGGGCTAGGTGTAGGGATGTTAGGGCTTTAGGGCTAGGGCTAGGGCTGTTAGGGCTTTAAGGTTAGTGCTAGTGCTGATAGGGCTTTAGGGTTAGGGCTGTTTGGGCTTTAGGGCTAGGTTTAGGGCTGTTAGGGCTTTTGGGGTTGGGATAGGGCTTGGGCTGATGGGTCTTTAGGGCTAAGGAGAGGGCTCGGACTTTAGGGCTACATTTAGGGCTAGGGCTTGGTCTAGGGCATTAGGGAAGGGCCTTTAGGGCTAGGTCTAGGGTTGTTAGGGCTTTAGGTCTAGGGCTAGGGCTGATAGGGCTTTACGGCTAGGGCTAGGGCTAGGGATGTTAGGGCTTTAGGCTCGGGCTCGGGCTAGGGCTGAAAGGGCTTTAGGGCTAGTGCTAGAGCTTTTAGGGCTTTAGGGCTAGGGCTCGTAGGGCTTAAGGGCTTGAACTAGAGCTGATAGGGCTTTAGGGCTATGGCTAGAGCTTTTAGGGCTTTAGGGCTAGGGCTAGAGCTAGGGCTGTTAGGGCTTTAGGCCTAAGGCCAGGGCTAGGAGGTTAGGGCTACGATTGGGGCTATGGATAGGGCATTAGGGAAAGGGCTTTAGGGCCACGGCTAGTGCTGTTAGGGCTTTAGGGCTAGGGCTAGGGCTGTTAGGGTTTTACGGCTAAGGCCAGGGCTAGGGGTTTAGTGCTAGGTTTAGTGCTATGGCTAGGGCTAGGTCATTAGGGAAAGGGCTTTATGGCTAGGGATAGGGCTCTTAGGGCTTTAGGGCTAGGGCTAGTGTTAGTGCTGTTAGGGCCATAGGACTAGGGCTGTTAGGGCTTTAGGGCTGGGCTTAGGGTTGTTAGGGCTTTAAGTCTAGGGCTAGGGCTGTTAGGCCATTAGGGCTATGGGTAGGGCTAGGGCTTGGGCTGTTATGGATTTAGCGCTAGGGCTAGGGGTATAGCTGTTAGGGCTTTAGGCATAGGGCTAGGGCCAGCCTGTTAGGGCTTTAGGGCAAGGGTAGCGCTGATAGGGCTTTAGGTCTTATGTTAGGGCTAGGGCTAGAGCATTTAGGGCTTCAGGGCTAGAGCTAGGGCTAGAATTGTTAGGGCTTCAGGGCTAGGGCTAGGGCTTTGGCTGTTAGGGCTTTAGGGCTAGGGCCAGGGATAGAGCTGTTTGGGCTTTAGGGCTACGGCTTGGGCTAGGGCTGTTAGGGCTTTTGGGGTAGGTCTAGACCTTGGTCTGTTAGGCCTTTAGGCCTAGG
>NW_006409283.1:57753-60550 GCF_000296735.1 Chrysochloris asiatica | reverse complement strand
CTAGGGCTAGGGCTCTTAGGGCATTAGGGCTAGGGCAAGGGCTGATAGTGCTTTAGGGCTAGGGCTAGGGCTAGAGTTTTAGGGCTTTAGGGCTAGGGCTAGGTCTGATAGGGCTTTACAGCTAGGGTAAGGGCTCAGGCTTATTGGGCTTTAGGGCTAGGGTTAGGGTAGAGTTGTTAGGCCTTTAGAGCTAGGTATAAGGTTAGGGCTGTTAGGGCTTTAGGGTTAAAGCCAGGGCTAGGACTTTAGGGCTACATTTAGGGCTAGGCCTAGGGCTAAGGCATTAGGGAAAGGGCTTTAGGTCTAGGGCTAGGGCTGTTAGGGCTTTAGGGCTACGGCTGTTAGGGCTTTAGGGCTAAGGCCAGGCCTAGGGGTTTAGGCTTAGGTCTAGGACTTGGGCTAGGGTTTTAGGGCTTTTGGGGTATGTCTAGACCTAGGTCTGTTAGGCCTTTCGGCCTAGGTCTAGGGCAGATATGGCTTTAGGGCTAGGGCTAGGGCTAGGGCTGATAGGGCTTTAGGGCTAGGGCTATGGCTGTTAGGGCTTTAGGGCGAGGATTAGGGCTGTTAGGGCTTTAGGGCTAGGGCTAGGGCTGTTAGGGCTTTAGGGATAGGGCTAGGGCTGATAGGGCTTTAGGGTTTGGGTTAGGGCTAGGGCATATAGGGCTTTAGGGCAATGGTTACAGCTAGAGCTGTTAGGGCTTCAGGAATAGGGCTAGGGCTAGGGCTCTTAGGGCTTTAGCGCTACTCCTAGGGCTTTAGGGCTAAGTCTAGGGCTAGGGCATTAGGGCAAGGGCTTTAGAGGAAGGGCTAGTGCTGATAGGACTTATGCTATGGCTGTTAGGGCTTTAGGTCTTGGGCTAGGGCTAGGCCTGTTGGGGCTTTAAGGCTAATGCTAGGTCTAGGGCTTTTAGGGCTTTAGGGCTATTGCAAAGTCTAACCTGTTAGGGCTATAGGGATAGAGCTAGGGCTGATAGGGCTTTAGGGCTAGGGTTAGGACTAGGACTTCTAGGGCTTTAGGGATAGATCTGTTAGGGCTTTAGGGCTAGGGCTAAGGCTAGGGCTGTTAGGGCCTTAGGGCTAAGGCCAGGGTTAGGACTTTAGGGCTACGTTTAGGGCTAGGGCTAGGGCTAGAGCATTAGGGATAGGGGTTTATAGCTAGGGCTAGTACTGTTAGGGATTTAGGGCTAGGTGTAGGACACTTAGGGCCTTAGGGCTAAGGCCAGGGATAGGGGTTTAGGGCTAGGTTTAAGGCTAGGGCTAGGGCTTTAGGGAAAGGGCTTTAGAGCTAGGGCTAGTGCTGTTAGGGCTTTATGGCTAGAGCTAGGGCTGATAGGGCTTTAGGGCTAAGGCCAGGGCTAGAGGTTTAGGGCTCGGTTTAGGGCTTGGGCTAGGGCTAGGGCATTAGCGCAAGGGCTTTAGGGCCAGGATTAGGGCTGTTAGGCCATTAGGGCTAGGGCTAGAGCTTTTAGGGCTTTAGGGCTAGGGCTAGAGCTGTTAGGGCTTTAGGGCTAGGTCTAGGACTGACAGGGCTCTAGGGCTAGGGCTAGAGCTTTTAGGGCTTTAGGGCTATGGCTAAAGCTGTTAGGGCTTTAGGCCTAGGTCTAGGCCTGTTAGGGCTTTAGGGCTAGAGCTAGAGCCAGAGCTTTAGGGCTAGGTCTAGGTCTGGGGCATTAGTGCAAGAGCTTTAGGGCTAGGGCTAGGGCTGTTAGGCCATTAGGGCTAGGATTAGGGCTAGGTCTAAGTCTGTTAGGGATTTAGGGCTAGGGCTAGGGCTACAGCTGTTAGGGCTTTAGGGATAGGGCTAGCGGCAGCCTGTTAGAACTTTATGTCTAGGGCTACGTCTACGGCTAGGGCTAGGGCTGATAGGGCTTTAGGCCTTGGGTTAGGGCTAGGGCTAGAGATGTTAAGGCTTCAGGGCTAGACCTAGGGCTAGAATTGTTAGGGCTTCAGGGCTAGGACTAGGGCTGTTAGGGCTTTAGGGTAAGAGCCAGGGCTAGAGCTGTTTGGGCTTTAGGGCTAGGGCTTGGGCTAGGGCTTTTAGGGCTTTTGGGGTATGTCTAGACCTAGGTCTGTTAGGCCTTACGCTTAGGTCTAGGGCTGATAGGGCTTTAGGGCTATGGCTTTGGCTAGGGCTAGGGATGATAGGGCTTTAGAGCTAGGGCTAGAGCTGATAGGGCTTTAGGGCTAGGGCTAGGGCTGTTAGAGCTTTAGGACTAGGGCTGTTAGGAATTTAGGGCTAGGCTTAGGGCTGTTAGGGCTGTTAGTGCTTTAGGGCTAGGGCTAGGACTGTTAGGGCTTTAGGGCTAAGGCCAGGGCTAGGGGTTTAGGGCTAGGTTTAGGGCTTGGGCTAGTACTAGGGCATTAGGGAAAGGGCTTTAGTCCTAGGGCTAGGCCTGTTAGGGCTTTGGGACTAGGGCTAGGGCTGTTAGGACTTTAGGGTTAGGTCAAGGGCTGTTAGGGCTTTAGAGCTAGGGCTAAAGCTAGGGCTTTAGGGCTAGGTCTAGGGCTAGGGCATTAGGGAAAAGGCTTCAGGGCTAGGGCTAGGACTGTTAGGCCGTTAGGTCTAGGGTTAAGGCTAGAGCTGTTAGGGATTTAGGGCTAGGGCTAGGGCTACAGCTGTTAGGGCTTTAGTGCTAGGGCATGGGCTAGGGCTGTTAGGGCTTTTGTGGTAGGTCTAGACCTAGGTCTGTTAGGCCTTTAGGCCTAGGTCTTGGGATGTTTGGGCTTTAGAGCTAGGGCTAGGGTTAGGGCTGATAGGGCTTTAGGGCTAGGGCTGTTAGGGCTTTAGGGCTAAGGC
>NW_006409283.1:52335-56008 GCF_000296735.1 Chrysochloris asiatica | reverse complement strand
GGCTAGGGCATTTGGGAAAGGGCTTCAGGGCTTTAGGGCTAGTGCTAGTGCTGTTAGGGCTTTAGGGCTAGAGCTGTTAGGGCTTTAGGGCTAGGGCTTGGGCTGTTATGGCTTTAGGGCTAAGGCCAAGGCTAGGGGTTTAGGGTTAGGTTTATGGCTAGGGCTAGGGCAAGGGCATTAGGGAAAGGGCTTTAGAGAAAGGGCTAGCCTTGATAGTGCTTAGCCTATGGCTTTTTGGGCTTTAGGACTGTGGCTAGGTCTAGGCCTGTTAGGGCTTTAAGGCTAATGCTAGGTCTAGGGCTGTTAGGGCTTTAGGGCTAGTTCCAGGGCTAGGCCCTTTAGGGCTTTAGGGCTAGGACTAGGCGTTTAAGGCTAGGACTAGGGCTACAGCTGTTAGGGCTTTAGGGATAGTGCTAGGTCTTGCCTGTTAGGGCTTTTGGGCTAGGGCTAGTGCTAGGGCTGTTAGGTCTTTAGGGATAGGGCTTTTAAGTCTTTAGGGCTAGGGCTAGGGCTAGGGCTACAGCTGTTAGGGCTTTAGGGATAGGGCTAGTGCCAGCCTGTTAGGGCTTTAAGGCTAGGGCTAGTGCTAGGGCTGCTAAGGCTTTATGGCTAGGGCTAGGGCTTTAGGGCTAGGGCTAGTGCTAGGGCTTATAGGGCTTTAGGGCTATGGCAACGGCTAGAGCTGTTAGGGCATCAGGGCTAGGGCTCTTAGGGCTTTAGGCCTAGGGCCAGGGCTAGAGCTTTTAGGGCTTTAGGGCTAGGGCTAAGGCTAGGGCTGTTAGGGCCTTAGGGTAAGGCCAGGGCTAGGACTTTAGGGCTACGTTTAGGGCTAGGGCTAGGGCATTAGGGATAGGGCTTTAGGGCTAGGTCTAGTGTTGTTAGGGCTTTAGGCCTAGGCCTAGGACTCTTAGGACTTTAGGGCTAAGGCCAGGGTTAGGGATTCAGGGCAAAGTTTAGGGCTTGGACTAGGGCTAGGGCATTAGGGAAAGGTCTTTCGGGCTAGGCTTAGTGCTGTTAGGGCTTTAGGGCTAGGGCTAGGGCTGTTAGGGATTTAGTGCTAGTGCTAGAGCTAGGGATTTAGGGTTAGGTCTACGGCTAGGGCATTAGGGCAAGGGATTTAGGGCTAGGGCTAGGGCTGTTAGGGCTTTAGGGCTAGGACTAGGGCTGTTAGGGATTTAGGGCTAGGGCTAGGGCTAGAGCTGTTAGGGCTTTAAAGAACGGGCTAGGGCCACCCTGTTAGGTCTTTAGGGTTAGGGCTAGGGCTCGGGCTGTTAGGGCTTTAGGACTAGGGCTGTTTGGGCTTTAGGGCTAGGCTTAGGGCTGTTAGTGCTATTGGGTGAGGGATAGGGCTTGGGCTTTTAGGGCTTTAGGGCTAAGGCCAGGGCTTGGACTTTAGAGCTACGTTTAGGGCTAGGGCTAGGGTATTAAAGAAAGGGCATTAGGGCTAGGGCTAGGGCGGTTAGGCCTTTAAGGCTAAGGCCAGGGCTAGGGGTTTAGGGTTAGGTTGAGGGCTAGGGCTAGGCCTAGGGCATTAGGGAAAGGGCTTTAGTGCTAGGGCTGTTAGGGCTTTAGGGATAGTGCTAGGGCTAGTCTGTTAGGGCTTTAGGGTGAGGGCTAGTGCTACGGCTATTAGGGCTTTCGGGCTAGGGCTAGGGCTAGGGTTAGTTCTGATAGGACGTTAGGGCTAGAGCTAGAGCTATTAGGGCTTTAGGGCTAGGCCTCGGGCTGTTAGGGATTTAGGGCTATGGCTAGAGCTGTTAGGGCTTTATGGCTAGGTCTAGGGCTGTTAGGGCTTTATGGCTAGGGCGAGAGCTAGGGCTTTTGGGCTAGGTCTAGGGCTAGGGCATGAGGGCAAGGGCTTTAGGGCTAGGGCTAGGGCTTTAAGGCCATTAGGACTAGGGCTAGGGCTGTTAGGGATTTAGGGCTAGGGCTAGGGCTACAGCTGTTAGGACTTTAGGGAAATGGCTAGGTTCAGCCTGTTAGGTCTTTAGGGCTAGGGCTAGGGCTAGGGCTGTTAAATCTTTAGGGCTAGGGTTAGGGATGTTAGGCCATTAGGGCTAGGGCTAGGGCCAGGGCTGTTAGGGATTTAGGGCTAGGGATAGGGCTACAGCTGTTAGGGCTTTAGGGATAGTGCTAGGGCCAGCCTGTTAGGGCTTTAGGGCTAGGGCTGGTGCTAGGGATGTTAGGGCTTTAGGGCTAGGGCTAGGGCTAGGGCTAGGGATCATAGGGCTTTAGGGCTTTGGATAGGGCTAGGACTTATAGGGCTTTAGGGCTATGGCAACGGCTAGAGCTGTTAGGGCATCAGGGCTAGGGATCTTAGGGCTTTAGGCCTAGGGCCAGGGCTAGAGCTGTTAGGGCTTTAGGGCTAGGGCTAAGGCTAGGGCTGTTAGGGCCTGAGGGTAAGGGGAGGGCTAGGACTTTAGGGCTACGTTTAGGGCTAGGGCTAGGGCATTAGGGATAGGGCTTTAGGGCTAGGTCTAGTGCTGTTAGGGCTTTAGGCCTAGGCCTAGGACTCTTAGGACTTTAGGGCTAAGGCCAGGGTTAGGGGTTCAGGGCAAATTTTAGGGCTTGGACTAGGGCTAGGGCATTAGGGAAAGAACTTTTGGGTTAGGCCTAGTGCTTTTAGGGCTTTAGAGCTAGGGCTAGGGCTGTTAGGAATTTAGGGCTAGGGCTAGAGCTTTTAGGGCTTTAGGGGTAGGGCTACAGCTGTTAGGGCTTTTGGGCTAGGGCTAGAGCTAGGGATTTAGGGTTAGGTCTATGGTTAGGGCATTAGGGCAAGGGCTTTAGGGCTAGGGCTAGGGCTGTTAGGGCTTTAGGGCTAGGGCTAGGGCTGTTAGGGATTTATGGCTAGGGATAGGGCTACAGCTGTTAGGGCTTTAAGGATAGGGCTAGGGCCACCCTGTTAGGGCTTTAGGGCTAGGGCTAATGCTATGGCAGTTAAGGCTTTAGGACTAGGGCTAGGGCTGTTAGGCCATTAGGGCTAGGGCTAGGGCCAGGGCGGTTAGGGATTTAGGGCTAGGGCTAGGGTTACAGCTGTTAGGGTGTTAGGCATAGGGCTAGTGACAGCCTGTTAGTGCTTTAGGGCTAGGGATTGGTCTAGGGCTGTTAGGGCTTTGGGGGTAAGTCTAGACCTACTTCTGTTAGTCCCTTAGGGCTAGGTCTAGGGCTGTTAGGTCTTTAGCGCTAGGGCTAGGGCTAGGGCTGATAGGGCTTTAGGACTAGGGCTGTTAGGGCTTTAGGGCTAAGCTTAGGGCTCTTAGGGCTTAAGGGTAAGGCTAGGCCTGATAGGGCTTTAGGGCTAGGGTTAGGGCTAGGGCTTATAGGGCTTTAGGGCTACGGTTAGGGCTAGAGCTCTTATGGCTTTAGGGCTAGGGATAAAGCTACGGCTGTTAGGGCTTTAGGGCTAAAACCAGGGCTATGGCTTTAGGGCTACTTTTAGGGCTAAGGCTAGGGCTAGGGCATTAGGGAAAGGGCTTTAGGGCTAGGGCTTTTGCTGTTAGGGCATTAGGGCTAGGGCTAGGGCTGATAGGGCTTTAGGGCTAGGGTTCGTTCTAGGGCTTATAGGGATTTAGGGCTACGGTTAGGGCTAGAGCCCTTATGGCTTTAGGGCTAGGGATAAAGCTACGGCTGTTAGGGCTTTAGGGCTAAGACCAGGGCTAGGGCTTTAGGGCTA
>NW_006409283.1:50539-51137 GCF_000296735.1 Chrysochloris asiatica | reverse complement strand
CTAGACCTATTTCTGTTAGGCCTTTAGGGCTAGGTCTAGGGCTGTTAGGGCTTTAGCGCTAGGGCTAGGGCTTGGGCTGATAGGGCTTTAGGACTAAGGCTGTTAGGGCTTTAGGGCTAAGGCCAGGGCTAGGGGTTTATGGCTAGGTCTAGGGCTAGGTCATTTAGGCAAGGGTTTTAGGGATAGGGATAGGGCCAGCCTGTTAGGGCTTTAGGTCTAGTGCTAGTTCTAGGGCTGTTAGGGCTTTAGGGCTAGGGCTAGGGCTAGAGCTGATAGGGCTATGGATTTTGGGTTAGGGCTAAGGCTAGAGCTGTTAGAACGTCAGGGCTAGGGCTAGGGCTAGAGCTGTTAGGGCTCCAGGGCTAGGGCTAGGGTTGTTAGGGCTTTAGGGCTAGGGCTAGGGCTAGAGCTGATAGGGCTATGGTTTTTGGGTTAGGGCTAGGGCTAGGGTTGTTAGGGCTTTAGGGCTAGGGCCAGGGCTAGAGCTATTAGGGCTCTAGGGCTAGGGCTTGGGCTAAAGCTGTTAGGGCTTTTGGGGTAGGTCTAGACCTAGGTCTGTTAGTCCTTTAGGGCTAGGTCTAGGGCTGTTAGGGCTTTA
>NW_006409283.1:43416-44053 GCF_000296735.1 Chrysochloris asiatica | reverse complement strand
TTAGGGCTTTAGTGCTAGGGCTTGGGCAAGCGCTGTTAGGGCTTTTGGGGTAGGTCAAGACCTAGGTCTGTTAGGCCTTTAGGGCTAGGTCTAGGGCTGTTAGGACTTTACAGCTAGGACTAGGGATAGGGCTGATAGGGCTTTAGGGCTAGGTCTAGAGCAGATAGGCCTTTAGGGCTGGGGCTAAGGCTCTTAGGGCTTTAGGACTAGGGCTAGGGGTGATAGTTCTTTAGGGCTTGGGTTAGGGCTAGGGCTTATAGGCCTTTAGGGCTATGGCTACGGCTGGAGCTGTTAGGGCTTCAGGGCTAGGGCTAGAGCTCTTAGGGATTTAGGGCTAGGGCCAGGGCTAGAGCTGTTAGGGCTTTAGGGCTAGGGCTAGGGCTAGGGCTTTAGGGCTAGATCTAGAGCTAGGGCATTAGGGCAAGGGCTTTAGAGAAAGAGCTAGGGCTGATAGGGCTTCGGCAATGGCTGTTTGGGCTTTGGCTAGGGCTAGGCCTGTTAGGGCTTTAAGGCTAATGATAGGTCTAGGTCTGTTAGGTCTTTAGGGCTATTGCCAGGGCTAGGGCTGTTAGGGCTTTAGGGCTAAGACCAGGGCTACGACTTTAGGGCTGTGTTTCAGGCTAGGGCTAGGGCATTA
>NW_006409283.1:36917-39980 GCF_000296735.1 Chrysochloris asiatica | reverse complement strand
GGCTAGGGCTAGGGCTGTTAGGGATTTAGGGCAAGGGCTAGGGCTGATAGGGCTTGGGATATGGCTGTTAGGGCTTTAGGGCTAGGTCTAGGGCTGTTAGGGTATTAGGGCTAGGGCTAGGGATGATAGGGCTTTAGGGATAGGGAAAGGGATGTTAGGGCTTTAGGGCTAGGGCTACGGCTAGGGCTGTTAGGGCTGTTAGGGCTTTAGGGCTAGTGCTAGAGCTAATAGGGCTTTAGGGTTAGGGTTACGGTTAGGGTTGTTAGGGCTTTAGGACTAGGCCTGTTTGGGCTTTAGGGATAAGCTTTGGGCTGTTAGGGCCCTAGGGCTAGGGCTAGGGCTGTTAGGGCTATAGGCCTAAGGCCAGAGTTAGGAATTTAGGGCTAGTGCTTTAGGGCTACGTTTAGGGCTATGGCTAGGGCATTAGGGAAAGAGCTTTAGGGCTAGTGCTAGTGCTGTTAGGGCTTTGGGCTAGGACTAGGGCTTTTAGGGCTTTAGGGCTAGGGCTAGGGCTAGGGCTGTTATGGCTTTAGGGCTAAGGCCAGGGATAGGGGTTTAGGGTTAGTTTTAGTGCTAGGGTTAGGGCTAGGGCATTAGGGAAAGTGCTTTAAGGCTAGGGCTGTTAGGTCTTTAGGACTATGTCTAGGGCTACAGCTGTTATGGCTTAGGGATAGTGCTAGGAGTAGCCTGTTAGGGCTTTAGGGCTAGGGCTAGTGATAGGGCTGTTAGGGCTTTAGGGATATGGATAGGGCTTTTAGGTCTTTAGGGCTAGGGCTAGGGCTGCAGCTGTTAGGGCTTCAGCGATAGGGCTAGGGCCAGCCTGTTAGGGCTTTAGGCCTAGGGCTAGGGCTGATAGGGCTTGGGATATGGCTGTTAGGGCTTTAGGGCTAGGTCTAGGGCTGTTAGGGCTTTAGGGATAGGGCTAGGGCCAGCCTGTTAGGGCTTTAGGTCTAGGGCTATTGCTAAGGCTGCTAGGTCTTTAGGGCTAGGGCTAGGGCTAGTGCTGATAGGGCTTTAGGGCTAGTACTAGAGCTGTTAGGGCTTTAGGGCTAGGGCTAGGGCTGTTAGGGCTTTAGGGCTGGGGCTAGGGCTAGGGCTTTAGGGCTAGGGCTAGGGCATTAGGGCAAGGGCTTTAGAGCTAGGGATAGGGCTGATAGGGAATGGGCTATGGCTGTTAGGGCTTTAGGGCTGGGAATAGGGCTAAGTCTGTTAGGGCTTTAAGGCCTAGGGCTGATTAAGGGCTAGGCCTAGGGCTGATAGGGCTTGGGATATGGCTGTTAGGGCTTTAGGGCTAGGTCTAGGGCTGTTAGGGCTTTAGGGCTAGGGGTGATAGGGCTTTATGGATAGGGAAAGGGATGTTAGGGCTTTAGGGCTAGGGCTAGAGCTAGGACTTTAGGGCTAGGTCTAGTGCTAGGGCATTAGGGCAAGGGCTTTAGGTCTAGGGCTAGTGCTAGGGCTGTTAGGCCATTAGGGCTAGGGCTAGAGCTAGGGCTGTTAGGGATTAAGGGCTAGGCCTAGGGCTGATAGGGCTTGGGATATGGCTGTTAGGGCTTTAGGGCTAGGTCTAGGGATGTTAGGGCTTTAGGGCTAGGGCTAGGGATGATAGGGCTTTATGGATAGGGAAAGGGACGTTAGGGCTTTAGGGCTAGGGCTGTTAGGGCTGTTAAGGCTTTAGGGCTAGTGCTAGAGCTGATAGGGCTTTAGGGTTAGGGTTACGGTTTGGCTTGTTATGGCTTTAGGACTAGGGCTGTTTGGGCTTTAGGGCTAGGCTTAGGGCTGTTAGGGCTTTAGGGCTAGGGCTAGGGCTAGGGCTGTTAGGGCTATAGGGCTAAGGCCAGGGTTAGCACTTTAGGGCTAGTGCTTTAGGGCTACGTTTAGGACTATGGCTAGGGCATTTGGGAAAGGGCTTTAGGGCTAGTGCTAGTGCTGTTAGGGCTTTAGGGCTAGGGCTAGGGCTGTAAGGGCTTTAGGGCTAGGGCTTGGGCTGTTATGGCTTTAGGGCTAAGGCCAGTGCTATGGGTTTAGGGTTAGGTTTAGGGCTAGGGCTAGGGCTAGGGCATTAGGGAAAGGGCTTTAAGGCTAGGGCTAGGGCTGTTAGGGCTTTAGGGCTATGTCTAGGGCTACAGCTGTTACGGTTTTAGGGATAGTGCTAGGGCTAGTCTGATAAGCTTTAGGGCTAGGGCTAATGATAGGGCTGTTAGGGCTTTAGGGATAGGGATAGGGCTGTTAGGTCTTTAGGGCTAGGTCTAGGGCTGCAGCTGTTAGGGCTTTAGGGATAGGGCTAGGGCCTGCATGTTAGGGCTTTAGGGCTAGGGCTAGTGATAGGGCTGTTAGGGATTTAGGGCTAGTGCTAGGGATAGGGCTAGGGCTGATAGGTCTTTAGGGCTAGTGCTAGAGCTGTTAGGGCTTTAGGGCTATGGCTAAGGCTGTTAGGGCTTTAAGGCTGGGGCTAGGGCTAGGGCTTTTGGGCTAGGGCATTAGGGCAAGGGCTTTATAACTAGGGCTAGGGCTGATAGGGAATGGTCTATGGCTGTTAGTGCTATAGGACTACGATTAGGGCTAGGGCTGTTATGGCTTTAAGTTTAAGGCTAGGGCTAGGGCTGTTAGGGCTTTAGGGATAGATCTAGGGCTGTTAGGGCTTTAGTGCAAGGACTAGGGCTAAGGATTTAGGGCTAGTGCTTAAGGGCTACGACTAGGTCTCTTAGTGCTTTAAGGCTAGGGCTAGGGCTACAGCTGTTCGGGCAATAGGGATAATGCTAGGGTTAGCCTGTTAGGGCTTTAGGGCTAGGGCTAAGGCTGATAGGGCTTTAGGGCTTGGATTATGGGCTAGTGCTTATAGGTCATTACGGCTAGGGCTAGGGCTAGAGCTGATGGAGCTTTAGGGCTAGGGCTAAGGCTAGGGCTATTAGGGTTTTAGGACTAGGGCTGTTAGGGCTTTAGGGCTAGGGCTAGGGCTGATAGAGCTTTAGAGCTAGGGTTAGGGCTCGGGCTTAGAGGGATTTATGGCTAGGGTTCGGGCTACAGCTGTTAGGGATTTAGGGCTAGGGCTAGGGCTAGGGCTAG
>NW_006409283.1:34579-36808 GCF_000296735.1 Chrysochloris asiatica | reverse complement strand
AGGGAAAGGGCTTTAGTGCTAGGGCTGTTATGGCTTTAGGGATAGGGCTAGGGCTACAGTTGTTAGGGCTTTAGGGATAGTGCAAGGGCTAGTCTGTTAGGGCTTTAGGGAGAGGGCTAGTGCTAGGGCTATAAGGGCTTTAGGGCGAGGGCTAGGGCTAGGGCTAGGTCTAGGGTTAGGGCTGATAGGACTTTAGGGCTAGAGCTAGAGCTGTTAGGGCTTTAGGGCTAGGGCTGTTAGGGCTTTAGGGCTTGGGCTAGGGCTGCTAGGGCTTTAGGGCTAGGGCTAGGGCTCTTAGGGCTTTAGGGCTTGGGCTAGGGCTAGGGTTTTAGGGCTAGGTATAGGGCTAGGGCATTATGACAAGGACTTCAGAGCTAGGGCTAGGGCTGATAGGGCTTGGGGTATGGCTGTTAGGGCTTTAGGGCTTGGGCTAGGTCTAGGCCAGTTAGGGCTTTACGGCTAATGGTTGCTCTAGGGCTTTTTGGGCTTTAGGGCTAGTGCCAGGGCTAATGCTATTAGGGCTATAGGGCTAAGGCTTGGGCTGGTGTTGTTAGGGCTTTTGGGGTAGGTCTAGAACTACGTCTGTTAGGCCTTTAGAGCTAGGTCTAGGTCTGTTAGGGCTTTAGGGCTAGGGCTATGGCTATGGCTGATAGGGCTTTAGGGCTAGGGCTAGAGCTGATAGGGCTTTAGAGCTAGGGCAATGGCTAGGGCTGTTAGGGCTTTAGGGCTAGGGCTACGGCTTTAGGGCTAGGTCTAGGGCTAGGCATTAGGGCAAGGGCTTTAGAACAAGGGCTAGGGCTTCTAGGGCTTAGGTTATGGCTGTTAGGGCTTTAGGGCTTGGTCTAGGGCTAGGCCTCTTAGGGCTTAAAGGCTAATGCTAGGACTAGGGCTGTTACGGATTTAGGGCTAGTGCCAGGATGATGGCTGTTAGGGCTATAGGGCTAGGGCTAGGCATGTTTGGGCCTTTGGTGTAGGTCTAGGCCTAGGTTTGATAGGCATTTAGGACTAGGTCTAGGGCTGTTAGGTCATTGGGGCATTACGGCTAGGGCATTAGGGCAAAGGCTTTAGGGCTAGGGCTGTTAGTCCATTGGGTCTAGGGCTCAGGCTGTTAGGGATTTAGGGCTAGGGCTAGGGCTAGGGCATTAGGGCAAGGACTTCAGAGCTAGGGCTGGGGCTGATAGGGCTTGGGATATGGCTGTTAGGGATTTAGGGCTTGGGCTAGGTCTAGGCCGGTTAGGGCTTTAAGGCTAATGGTATTTCAAGGGCTTTTAGGGCTTTAGGGCTAGTGCCAGGGCTAATGCTGTTAGGGCTATAGGGCTAGGGTTTGGGCTGGTGTTGTTAGGGCTTTTGGGGTAGGTCTAGAGCTACGTCTGTTAGGCCTTTAGAGCTAAGTCTAGGGCTGTTAGGGCTTTAGGGCTAGGGCTGATAGGTCTTTAGGTCTAGGGCTAGAGCTGATAGGGCTTTAGGGCTAGGGCAATGGCTAGGGCTGTTAGGGCTTTAGGGCTAGGGCTAGGGCTTTAGGGCTAGGTCTAGGGCTAGGGCATTAGGGCAAGGGCTTTAGAACAAGGGCTAGGGCTGATAGGGCTTAGTTTATGGCTGTTAGTGCTTTAGGGCTTGGTCTAGGGCTAGGCCTCTTAGGGCTTAAAGGCTATTGCTAGGTCTAGGGCTGTTAGGGCTTTAATGCTAGTGCCAGGATGATGGCTGTTAGGGCAATAGGGCTAGGGCTAGGGCTGTTTGAGCTTTAAGGCTAGGGCTTGGGCTAGGGCTGTTAGGGCCTTTGGTGTAGGTCTAGAGCTAGGTTTGTTAGGCATTTAGGACTAGGTCTAGGGCTGTTAGGTTATTAGGGCATTAGGGCTAGGGCATTAGGGCAAAGGCTTTAGTGCTAGGACTAGGGCTGTTAGGCCATTGGGTCTAGGGCTAGGGCTCAGGCTGTTAGGGATTTAGGGCTAGGTCTAGGGCTACATCTGTTAGGGCTTTAGGGATAGGGATAGGGCCAGACTGTTAGGCCATTTGGGCTAGGGCTAGTGCTAGTGCTGATAGGGCTTTAGGGTTAGGTCTAGGGCTAGGGCTGTTAGGGCTTTAGGACTAGGGCTGTTTGGGTTTTAGGGCTAGGCTTAGGGCTGTTAGTGCTATTGGGGTAGGGATAGGGCTTGGGCTGTTAGGCCTTTAGGGCTAAGGAGAGGGCTAGGACTTTAGGGCTACGTTTAGGGCTAGGGCTAGGACATTAAA
>NW_006409283.1:31528-33144 GCF_000296735.1 Chrysochloris asiatica | reverse complement strand
CTAGGGCTGTTAGGGCTTTAGGGCTAGTGCCAGGGCTAGGGCTCTTAGGACTATATGGCTAGGGTTAGGGTTAGGCCTGTTAGGGCTTCAAGCCTAATGCTATGTCTAGGGCTCTTAGGGCTTTAGGGCTAGTGCTAGGGCTAGGGCTGTTAGAGTTATAGGGCTTGGGCTAGGCCTGTTAGGGCTATAGGGCTAGGGCTTGGGCTAGGGCTGTTAGGGCTTTAGGACTACGGCTGTTAGGGCTTTAGGGCTAGGCTTAGGGCTGTTAGGTCTTTAGGGCTAGGGTTAGGGCTGATAGGGCTTTAGGGCTAGTGTTAGGGCTAGGTCTTATAGAGCTTTAGGGATAGGATTAGGGCTAGAGCTGTTAGGGCTTTAGGGCTAAGGCCAGGGCTAGGACTTTAGGGCTAAGTTTAGGGCTAGGGCTAGGGCTAGGGCATTAGGGAAAGGGTTTTAGGGCTAGGGCTTGTGCTGTTAGGACTTCATGGCTACGGCTAGGACTGTTAGGTCTTCAGGGTTAAGGCCAGGGCTAGGTGTTTAGTGCTAGGTTTATGGCTAAGGCATTAGGGAAAGGATTTTTTGAACTAGGGCTAGGGTGTTAGGGCTTTAGGGCTAAGGCCAGGGCTAGGGGTTTAGGTCTAGGGCTAGAGCTAGGGCATTAGGGCTTGGTCTAGGGCTAGGGCATTAGGACAAGGGCTTTAGGGCTAGGTCTAGGGCCTTTAGGCCATTAGGGTTAGGGATAGGGATAGGGCTGTTATGGATTTAGGGCTAGGGCTAGGGCTACAGCTGTTAGGGCTTTAGGGATAGGGTGAGGGCCAGCCTGTTAGGCCTTTTGGGGTAGGGCTAGTGCTAGGGCTGTTAGGGCTTTAGGGCTAGGGCTAGGGCTGAAAGGGCCTTAGGACTTGGGTTAGATCTATGGCTTCTAGGGCTTTAGGGCTAGCGCTCGGGCTAGAGCTGTTAGGGCTTCAGGGCTAGGGCTGTTAGGGCTTTAGGGCTAATGCTAGGGCTGTTAGCGCTTTAGGGCTTGGGCTAGGCCTGTTAGGGCTTTAAGGCTAATGCTAGGTCTAGGGATGTTAGGGCTTTAGGGCTAGTGCCAGGGCTAGAGCTGTTAGGGCTATAGCGCTAGGGCTAGGCCTGTTAGGGCTTTAGGGCTAAGGCCAGGGCTAAAAGTTTAGGGCTAGGGCTAGAACTAGGGCTTTAGGGCTTGGTCTAGTGCTAGGGCATTAGGTCAAGGGCTTTAGGGCTAGGGCTAGGGCTCTTAAGCCATTAGGGCTAGGGATAGGG
The DNA here is from genome assembly GCF_000296735.1 of Chrysochloris asiatica. Taxonomy (NCBI): domain Eukaryota; kingdom Metazoa; phylum Chordata; class Mammalia; order Afrosoricida; family Chrysochloridae; genus Chrysochloris; species Chrysochloris asiatica. Next base: position 31,863 of record NW_006409283.1, on the reverse strand, counting down.
ATAGGGCTGTTATGGATTTAGGGCTAGGGGAGGGCTACAGTTGTTAGGGCTAGTGATTGAGCTGATAGGGCTTTAGGGCTAGGGCTGTGGCCAGAGCTGTTAGGACTTCAGGGCTAGGGCTGTTAGGGCTTTAGGGCTAATGCTAGGGCTGCTAGGGCTTTAGGGCTTGGTCTAGGGCTAGGCTTCTTAGGGCTTAAAGGCTAATGCTTGGTCTAGGGGTGTTAGGGCTTTAGGCCTAGGGCCAGGGCTAGGGCTGTTAGGGCTTTAGCGCTAGGGCTAGGCCTGTTAGGGCTTTAGGGCTAAGGCCAGGGCTAAGGGTTTAAGGCTAGGGCTAG
>NW_006409283.1:28667-30396 GCF_000296735.1 Chrysochloris asiatica | reverse complement strand
TTTTAGGGCCTTAGTACTAGGGCTGTTAGGGCTTTAGGGCTAGAGTTTGGGCTGTTAGGGCTTTAGGGCTAGGGCTGGGGCTTTAGGGCTAGGTCTTGGGTTAGGGCATTAGCGCAAGGGCTTTAAGGCTAGGATTAGGGCTGTTAGGGCTTTAGCGATAGATCTAGGGCTGTTAGGGCTTTAGTGCAAGGGCTAGGGCTAAGGATTTAGGGCTAGTGTTTAAAGACTAGGGCTAGGGCTAGCCTGTTAGGGCTTTAGGGCAAGGGCTAGTGCTAGGGCTGTTAGGGCTTTAGGGATAGGGATAGGGCTGTTAGGTTTTTAGGGCTAGGGCTAGGGTAGGGCTGTTAGGGTTTTAGGGTTAGTGCTAGAGCTGATAGGGCTTTAGGGTTACGGCTTGGGCTAGGGCTCTTATGGCTTTAGTACTAGGGCTGTTAGGGCTTTTGGGCTAGGCTTTCGGCTGATAGGCTTTAGGGCTTGGATTAGGGCTAGGGCTTATAGGGCTTTAGGGCTAGGGCTGGGGCTAGAGCTGTTAGGGCTTCAGGGCTAGGGCTGTTAGGGTTTTAGGGCTAGTGCTAGGGCTATTAGGTCTATAGGGCTAGGGCTAGACCTGTTAGGGCTTTAAGGCTAATGCTAGGTCTAGGGCTATAAGGGCTTTAGGCCTAATGCCAGGACTAGGGCTCTTAGGGCTATAGGACTAGGGCTAGGCCTGTTAGGGCTTTAGGGCTACGTCTTGGTCTAGGGCTATTAGGATTTTGGTGTAGGTCTAGGGCTGGGTATGTTAGGTCTTTTGGTCTAGGGCTAGTGCTGTTAGGGCTTTAGGGCTAGGGCTAGGCCTGTTAGGGCTTTAAGGCTAATTCTAGGTCTAGGGCTTTTAGGGCTTTAGGGCTAGTGCCAGGGTAGCGCTGTTAGAGCTATAGGGCTTGGGCTAGGTCTGTTAGGGCTATAGGGCTAGGGCTTGGGCTAGGGCTGTTAGGGCTTTAGGACTAGGGCTGTTTGAGCTTTAGGGCTAGGCTTAGTGCTTTTAGGTCTTTACGGTTAGGGCTAAGGCTAGGGTTAGGGCTGTTAGGACTCTAGGGCTAGCGGTAGGTCTAGGGATTATAGAGCTTTAGGGCTAGGATTAGGGCTAGAGCTGTTAGGGCTTTAGGGCTAGGGCTAGGGCTAGGGCTAGGGCTATTAGGGCTTTAGGGCTAAGGCCAGGTCTAGGGCTTTAGGGCTACGTTTAGGGCTAGGGCTAGGGCTAGGGCATTAGGTAAAGGGCTTTAGGTCTAAGGCTAGTGCTGTTAGGGCTTTAGGGCTACGTCAACTGCTGTTAGGGCTTTAGTACAAGGCCTGTTAGGGCTTTCGGGCTAGGCTTTGGGCTGTTAGTGTTTAGGGGTAGGGCTAGGTCTAAGGCTAGGGCATTAGGGCAAGGGCTTTAGAAGAAGGGGTAGGGCTGATAGGGCTTAGGTTATTGCTGTTAGGGCTTTAGGGCTTGGTCTAAGGCTAGGCCTCTTAGGACTTAAAGGCTAATGCTAGGTCTAGGGCTGTTTGGGCTTTAGGGCTAGTGCCAAGATGATGGCTGTTAGGGCTATAGGGCTAGGGATAGGCCTGTTTGGGCTTTAAGGCTAGTGCTTGGGCTAGGGCTGTTAGAGCCTTTGGTGTAGGTCTAGGGCTAGGTTTGTTAGGCATTTAGGACTAGGTCTTGGGCTGTTAGGTCATTAGGGCATTAGGGCAAAGGCTTTAGGGCTAG
>NW_006409283.1:25659-27534 GCF_000296735.1 Chrysochloris asiatica | reverse complement strand
TTAGGCCATTAGGGCTAGGGCTAGGGCTGTTATGGATTTAGGGCTAGGCCTAGGGATACAGCTGTTAGGGCTTTTGGGATAGGGTGAGGGCCAGCCTGTTAGGGCTTTAGGGCTAGGGCTAGGGCTGAAAGGGCTTTAGGGCTTGGGTTAGGTCTAGGGCTTCTAGGGCTTTAGGGCTAGGGCTGGGGCTAGAGCTGTTAGGGCTTCAGGGCTAGGGCTGTTAGGGCTTTAGGGCTAATGCTAGGGCTGTTAGGGGTTTAGGGCTTGGGCTAGGCATGTTAGGGCTTTAAGGCTAATGCTAGGTCTAGGGGTGTTAGGGCTTTAGGGCTTGTGCCAGGGCTAGGGCTGTTATGGCTATAGCTCTAGGGCTAGGCCTGTTAGGGCTTTAGGGCTAAGGCCAGGGCTAAGGGTTTAGGGCTAGGGCTAGAAATAGGGCTTTAGGGCTTGTTCTAGTGCTAGGGCATTAGGAGAAGGGCTTTAGGGCTAGGGCTAGGGCTCTTAAGCCATTAGGGCTAGGGATAGGGATAGGGCTGTTATGGATTTAGGGCTAGGGTAGGGCTACATTTGTTAGGGCTTTAGGGATAGGGCTAGGGCTAGCCTGTTAGGGATTTTGGGCTAGGGCTAATGCTAGGGATGTTAGGGCTTTAGGGCTATGGCTAGGGCTGAAAGGGCTTCAGGGCTTGGGATAGGGCTAGGACTTATAGGGCTTTAGGGCTAGGGCTGGGGCTAGAGCTGTTAGGGCTTCAGGGCTAGGGCTGTTAGGGCTTTAGGGCTAGTGCTAGGGCTATTAGGTCTTTAGGGCTAGGGCTAGGCCTGTTAGGGCTTTAAGGCTAATGCTAGGTCTAGGGCTATTAGGGCTTTAGGCCTAGTGCCAGGGCTAGGGCTCTTAGGGCTATAGGACTAGGGCTAGACCTGTTAGGGCTTTAGGGCTATGTCTTGGTCTAGGGCTATTAGGGCTTTTGGTGTAGGTCTAGGGCTGTGTCTGTTAGGCCTTTTGGTCTAGGGCTAGTGCTGTTAGGGCTTTCGTGCTAGGGGAAGGGCTAGGGCTGTTCGGGCTTTAGGGCTAGGGATAGGGTTGATAGGGCTTTAGGGCTAGGGCTTGGCCTGTTAGGGCTTTAAGGCTAATGCTAGGTCTAGGGCTGTTAGGGCTTTAGGGCTAGTGCCAGGGCTAGGGTTCTTAGGGCTATAGGTCTAGGGCTAGGCCTGTTAGGGCTTTAAGGATAATTCTAGGTCTAGGGCTTTTAGGGCTTTAGGGCTAGTGCCAGGGCTAGGGCTGTTAGAGCTATAGGGCTACGGCTAGGCCTGTTAGGGCTATAGGGCTAGGGGTTTTGCTAGGGCTGTTAGGGTTTTAGGACTAGGGCTGTTAGAACTTTAGGGCTAGGCTTAGGGCTGTTAGGTCTTTAGGGCTAGGTCTAGGGCTAGGGCTCAGGCAGTTAGGGATTTAAGGCTAGGGCTAGGGCTACAGCTGTTAGGGCTTTAGGGATAGGGCTAGGGCCAGACTGTTAGGCCATTTGGGCTAGGGCTAGTGCTAGTGCTGATAGGGCTTTAGGGTTAGGGCTAGGGCTAGGGCTGTTAGGGCATTAGGACTAGGGCTGTTTGGGTTTTAGGGCTAGGCTTAGGGCTGTTAGTGGTATTGGGGTAGGGATAGGGCTTGGGCTGTTAGGGCTTTAGGGCTAAGGAGAGGGCTAGGACTTTAGGGCTACGTTTATGGCTAGGGCTAGGGCATTAAAGAAAGGGCTTTAGGGCTAGGGCTAGTGCTGTTAGGGCTTTAGGGCTAGGCTTAAGGCTGTTTGGGCTTTAGGGCTAGGGCTAGGGCGGTTAGGGCTTTAGGGCTAAGGCCAGGGGTCGGACTTTAGGGCTACGTTTAGGGCTAGG
>NW_006409283.1:22896-24543 GCF_000296735.1 Chrysochloris asiatica | reverse complement strand
GGCTAGTGCTATTAGGGTTTAGTACTAGGGCTGTTAGGGCTTTAGGGCTAGGCTTTGGGCTGTTTGTACTTTAGGGCTAGGGCTAGGGTTTTAGGGCTAGGTCTTTGGTTAGGGCATTGGCACAAGAGTTTTAAGGCTAGGATTAGGGCTGTTAGTGCTTTAGGGATAGACCTAGGGCTGTTAGGCCTTTAGTGCAAGGGCTAGGGCTAATGATTTAGGGCTAGTGTTTAAGGGCTAGGGCTAGGGCTAGCCTGTTAGGGTTTTCGGGCTAGGGCTGTCAGGGCTTTAGGGCTAGGGCTAGGGTTGATAGGGCTTTAAGGCTAGGGCTAGGCCGGTTAGGGCTTTAAGGCTAATGCTAGGTCTAGGGCTGTTAGGGCTTTAGGGCTAGTGTCAGGGCTAGGGCTCTTAGGGCTATAGGGCTAGGGCTAGGCCTGTTAGGTCTTTAAGGCTAATGCTAGGTCTAGGGCTGTTAGGGCTTTAGGGCTAGGGTTAGGGCTAGGGCTTATAGAGCTTTAGGGCTAGGATTAGGGCTAGAGCTGTTAAGGCTTTAGGGCTAAGGCCAGGGCTAGGGGTTTAGGTCTAGGGCTAGAGCTAGGGCTTTAGGGCTTTGTCTAGGGCTAGGGAATTAGGACAAGGGCTTTAGGGCTAGGGCTCTTAGGCCATTAGGGCTAGGGCTAGGGCTAGGTATAGGGCTGTTATGGATTTAGGGCTAGGGCTAGGGCTACAGCTGTTAGGGATTTAGGGATAGGGTGAGGGCCAGCCTGTTAGGGCTTTTGGGCTAGGGCTAGTGCTAGGGCTGTTAGGGCTTTAGGGCTACGGCTAGGGCTGAAAGGGCTTTAGGGCTTGGGTTAGGTCAAGGGCTTCTAGGGCTTTAGGGCTCGGGCTCGGGCTAGAGCTTTTAGGGCTTCAGGGCTAGGGTTGTTAGGGCTTTAGGGCTAATGCTAGGGCTGTTAGGGCTTTAGGGCTAGGGCTAGGCCTGTTAGGGCTTTAAGGCTAATGCTAGGTCTAGGGGTGTTAGGGCTTTAGGCCTAGTGCCAGAGCTAGGGCTGTTAGGGCTATAGCGCTAGGGCTAGGCCTTTTAGGGCTTTAGGGCTAAGTCCAGTGCTAAGGGTTTAAGGCTAGGGCTAGAACTAGGGCTTTAGGGCTTGGTCTATTGCTAGGGCATTAGGACAAGGGCTTTAGGGATAGGGCTAGGGCTCTTAAGCCATTAGGGCTAGGGATAGGGATAGGGCTGTTATGGATATAGGGCTAGGGCTAGGGCTACAGCTCTTAGGCCTTTAGGGCTAGGTCTAGGGATTGTTAGGGCTTTAGCGCTAGGACTAGGTCTGATAAGGCTTTAGGGCTAGGGCTAGGGCTATGCCTGTTAGTGCTTTAGGGCTAGGGCTAGTGTAGGGCTGTTAGGGCTTTAGGGCTAGGGATTGAGCTGATAGGGCTTTAGGGCTAGGGCTGTGGCCAGAGCTGTTAGGACTTCAGGGCTAGGGCTGTTAGGACTTTAGGGCTAATGCTAGGGCTGTTAGGGCTTTAGGGCTAGGGCTAGGCCTGTTAGTGCTTTAAGGCTAATGCTAGGTCTAGGGGTGTTAGGGCTTTAGGCCTAGTGCCAGGGCTAGGGCTGATAGGTCTATAGCGCTAGGGCTAAGGCCAGGGCTA
>NW_006409283.1:20669-22120 GCF_000296735.1 Chrysochloris asiatica | reverse complement strand
TTTAAGGCTAGGATTAGGGCTGTTAGTGCTTTAGGGATAGATCTAGGGCTGTTAGGCCTTTAGTGCAAGGGCTAGGGTTAAGGATTTAGGGCTAGTGTTTAAGGGCTAGGGCTAGGGCTAGCCTGTTAGGGTTTTAGGGCTATGGCTAGTGCTAGGGATGTTAGGGCTTTACGGATAGGGCTAGGGCTGTTAGGTCTTTAGGGCTAGGGATAGGGCTACAGCTGTTAGAGCTTTAGGGATAGGGATAGGGACAACCAGTTAGGGCTTTAGGGCTAAGGTAGTGTTAGGGCTTTAGGGCTAGGGTAGTGCTAGGGCTGTTAGGGCTTTAGGGATAGGGCTAGGGCTGTTAGGTCTTTAGGGCTAGGGATAGGGCTACAGCTGTTAGAGCTTTAGGAATAGGGATAGGGCCAACCTGTTAGGGCTTTAGGGTTAAGACCACGGGTAGGACTTTAGGGCTACGTTTCGGGTTCAAACTAGGGCTACTGCATTAGGGAAAGGGCTTTAGAGCTACGGCTAGTGCTGTTAGGGCTTTAGGGCTAGGACTAGGGCTGTTAGGACTTTAGGGCTAGGGCTAGGGTCGATAGGGCTTTAGAGCTAGGGCTAGGCCTGTTAGGGCTTTAAGGCAAATTCTAGGTCTAGGGCTTTTAGGGCTTTAGGGCTAGTGCCAGGGCTAGGGCTGTTAGACCTATAGGGCTAGGGCTAGGCCTGTTAGGGCTATAGGGCTAGAGCTTGGGCTAGGGCTGTTAGGGCTTTAGGACTAGGGCTGTTAGAGCTTTAGGGCTAGGCTTAGAGCTGTTAGGTCTTTAGGGCTAGGGCTAGGGATAGGGCTGATAAGACTTTAGGGCTAGCGGTAAGGTTAGGGATTATAGAGCTTTAGGGCTAGGATTAGGGCTAGAGCTGTTAGGGCTTTAGGGCTAGGGCTAGGGCTATTAGGGCTTTAGGGCTAAGGCCAGGGCTAGGGCTTTAGGGCTACGTTTAGGGATAGGGCTAGGGCTAGGGCATTAGGGAAAGGGCTTTAGGTCTAGGGCTAGTGCTGTTAGGGCTTTAGGGCTACGTCGAGGGCTGTTAGGGCTTTAGTACAAGGGCTGATAGGGCTTTAGGGCTAGGCTTTGGGCTGTTAGGGCTTTAGGGGCAGGGCTAGGTCTAGGGCTAGGGCATCAGGGCAAGGGATTTAGAAGAAGGGGTAGGGCAGATAGGGCTTAGGTTTTGGCTGTTAGGGCTTTAGGGCTTGGTCTAGGGCTAGGCCTCTTAGGACTTAAAGGCTAATGCTAGGTCTAGGGCTCTTACGGCTTTAGGGCTAGTGCCAAGATGATGGCTGTTAGGGCTATAGGGCTAGGGCTAGGCCTGTTTGGGCTTTAAGGCTAGTGCTTGGGCTAGGGCTGTTAGAGCCTTTGGTGTAGGTCTAGGGCTAGGTTTGTTAGGCATTTAGGACTAGGTCTTGGGCTGTTAGG
>NW_006409283.1:19855-20569 GCF_000296735.1 Chrysochloris asiatica | reverse complement strand
AGGGCTTTAGGGCTAGGGCTAGTGCTGTTAGGGCTTTAGGGCTAGGGCTTGGGCTAGGGATATTAGGGCTTTTGGGCTAAGGTCAGGGCAAGGGCTTTAGGGCTACATTTAGGGCTAGGGCTAGGGCTAGGTCATTAGGGAAAGGGCTTTTGGTCTAGGGCTAGTGCTCTTAGGGCTTTAGGGGTACGTCTATGGCTGTTAGGGCTTTAGTACAAGGGCTGTTAGGGCTTTAGGGCTAGGCTTTGGGCTGTTAGGGCTTTGGAGGTTGGGCTAGGTCTAGGGCTAAGGTATTAGGGCAAGGGCTTTAGAACAAGGGCTAGGGCTGATAGGGCTAAGGTTATGGCTGTTAGGGCTTTAGGGCTTGGTCTAGGGCTTGGCCTCTTAGGACTTAAAGGCTAATGCTAGGTCTAGGGCTGTTAGGGCTTTAGGGCTAGTGCCAGGATGATGTCTGTTAGGGGTATAGGGCTAGGGATAGGCCTGTTTGGGCTTTAAGGCTAGTGCTTGGACTAGGGCTGTTAGGGCCTTTGGTGTAGGTCTAGGGCTAGGTTTGTTAGGCATTTAGGACTAGGTCTTGAGCTGTTAGGTCATTAGGGCATTAGGGCAAAGGCTTTAGGGCTAGTGCTAGGGCTGTTAGGCCATTGTGTCTAGGGCTAGGGCTCAGGCTGTTAGGGATTTAAGGCTAGGGCTAGGGCTACAGCTGTTAGGGCTTTAGGG
>NW_006409283.1:17314-17894 GCF_000296735.1 Chrysochloris asiatica | reverse complement strand
GGCTGTTAGGGCTTTAGGGCTAGTGATAGAGCTGATAGGGCTTTAGGGTTAGGGGTACGGCTAGTGCTATTAGGGTTTTAGTACTAGGGCTGTTAGGGCTTTAGGGCTAGGGTTTGGGCTGTTTGGGCTTTAGGGCTAGGCCTAGGGTTTTAGGGCTAGGTCTTGGGTTAGGTCATTAGTGCAAGAGTTTTAAGGCTAGGATTAGGGCTGTTAGTGCTTTAGGGATAGACCTAGGGCTGTTAGGCCTTTAGTGCAAGGGCTAGGGCTAAGGATTTAATGCTAGTGTTTAACGGCTAGGGCTAGGGCTAGCCTGTTAGGGTTTTCGGGCTAGGGCTGTTAGGGCTTTAGGGCTAGGGCTAGGGTTGATAGGGCTTTAGGGCTAGGGCTAGGCCGGTTAGGGCTTTAAGGCTAATGCTAGGTCTAGGGCTGTTAAGGCTTTAGGGCTACTGTCAGGGCTAGGGCTCTTACAGCTATAGGACTAGGGCTAGGCCTGTTAGGGCTTTATGGCTAGGGCTAGGGTAGGGCTGTTAGGGCTTTTGGGCTAGTGCTAGAGCTGATAGGGCTTTAGGGTTAGGGCTAG
>NW_006409283.1:13063-17214 GCF_000296735.1 Chrysochloris asiatica | reverse complement strand
GTATAGATCTAGGGCTGTTAGGGCTTTGGTGCAAGGGCTAGGGCTAAGGATTTAGGGCTAGTGTTTAAGGGCTAGGGCTAGGGCTAGCTTATTAGGGCTTTAGGGCTAGGGCTAGTGCTAGGGCTGTTAGGGCTTTAGTGATAGGCATAGGGCTGTTAGGTCTTGAGGGCTAGGGCTAGGGTAAGGCTGTTAGGGCTTTAGGGCTAATGCTAGAGCTGATAGGGCTTTAGGGTGACGGCTAAGGCTAGGGCTGTTAGGGCTTTAGGGCTAGGCTTTGGGCTAATCGGGCTTTAGAGTTAAGGCTAGGGCTGTTAGGGCTTTAGTACTAGGGCTGTTAGAGTTTTAGGGCTAGGCTTTTTGCTGTTAGGGCTTTCGGGCTAAGCCTGGGGCTTTAGGGCTTGGTCTTGGGTTAGGGCATTAGCGCAAGGGCTTTAAGCCTAGGATTAGGGCTCTTAGGGCTTTAGGGATAGATCTAGGGCTGTTAGGGCTTTAGTGCAAGGGCTAGGGCTAAGGATTTAGGGCTAGTGTTTAAGGGCTAGGGCTAGGGCTAGCCTGTTAGGGCTTTAGGGCTAGGGCTAGTGCTAGGGCTGTTAGGGCTTTAGGGATAGGGATAGGGCTGTTTGGTCTTTAGGGCTAGGGATAGGGCTACAGCTGTCAGAGCTTTAGGAATAGGGATAGGGCCAACCTGTTAGGGCTTTAGGGTTAAGACCACGGGTAGGACTTTAGGGCTATGTTTCGGGTTCGAACTAGGGCTACTGCATTAGGGAAAGTTCTTTAGGGCTAGGCCTAGTTCTGTTAGGGCTTTAGGGCTAGGGCTAGGGCTGTTAGGACTTTAGGGCTAGGGCTAGGGTTGATATGGTTTTAGGGCTAGGACTAGGGCTAGGGCTAGTGCTAGGGCTGATAGGACTTTAGGGCTTGAGTTAGGGCTAGGGATTATAGAGCTTTAGGGCTAGGATTAGGGCTAGAGCTGTTAGGGTTTTAGGGCTAGGTCTAGGGCTAGGGAATTAGGGAAAGGGCTTTAGGTGTAGGGCTAGTGCTGTTAGGGCTTTAGGGCTACGTCTAGGGCTGTTAGGGCTTTCGTACAAGGGCTGTTAGGGCTTTAGGGCTAGGCTTTGGGCTGTTAGGGCTTTAGGGCTAGGGCTAGGTCTTTAGGGCTAGGTCTAGGGCTAGGGCATTAGGGCAAGGGCTTTAGAAGAAGGGGTAGGGCTGATAGGGCTTAGGTTATGGCTGTTAGGGCTTTAGGGCTTGGTCTAGGGCTAGGCCTCTTAGGGCTTAAAGGCTAATGCTAGGTCTAGGGCGGTTAGGGCTTTAGGGCTATTGCCAGGATGATGGCTGTTTAGGGCTATAGGGCTAGGGCTAGGCCTGTTTAGGCTTTAGGTCTAGTGCTTGGGCTAGGGCTGTTAAGGCCTTTGGTGTAGGTCTAGGGCTAGGTTTGTTAGGCATTTAGGACTAGGTCTTGGGCTGTTAGGTCATTAGGGCATTAGGGCAAAGGCTTTAGGGCTAGGGCTAGGGCTAGGGCTGTTAGGCCATTGGGTCTAGGGCTAGGGCTCAGGCTGTTAGGGATTTAGGGCTAAGGCTAGGGCTCCAGCTGTTAGGGCTTTAGGGATAGGGCTAGGGCCAGACTGTTAGGCCATTTGGGCTAGGGCTAGTGCTAGTGCTAGTGCTGATAGGGCTTTAGGGTTAGGGCTAGGGCTAGGGCTGTTAGGGCTTTAGGACTAGGGCTGTTTGGGTTTTAGGGCTAGGCTTAGGGCTGTTATTGCTATTGGGGTAGGAATAGGGCTTGGGCTTTTAGGGCTTTAGGGCTAAGGAAAGGGCTAGGACTTTAGGGCTACGTTTAGGGCTAGGGCTAGGGCATTAAAGAAAGGGTTTTAGGGCTAGGGCTAGTGATGTTAGGGCTTTAGGGCTAGGCTTAAGGCTGTTTGGGCTTTAGGGCTAAGGCCAGGGCTCAGACTTTAGGGCGACGTTTAGGGCTAGGACTAAGGCTAGGGCATTAGGGAAAGGGCTTTAGGGCTAAGGCCAGGGCTAGGGGTTTAGGGTTAGATTGAGGGCTAGGGCTAGGCCTAGGGCATTAGGGAAAGGGCTTTAGTGCTAGGGCTGTTAGGGCTTTAGGGCTAGGGCTAGGGGTACAGCTGTTAGGGCTTTAGGGATAGTGCAAAGGCTAGTGTGTTAGGGCTTTATGGCGAGGGCTAGTGCTAGGGCTATTAGGGCTTTAGGGCTAGGGCTAGGGCTAGGGTTAGGGCTGATAGGTCTTTAGGGCTAGATCTAGAGCTGTTAGGGCTTTCAGGCTAGGGCTAGGGCTGAAAGGACTTTAGGGCTTGGGTTAGGGCTAGGGCTTATTGGGCTTTAGGGCTATGGCTGGGGCTAGAATTGTTAGGGCTTCAGGGATAGGTCTGTTAGGGCTTTAGGGCTAGTGCTAGGGCTATTACGTCTTTAGGGCTAGGGCTAGGCCTGTTAGGGCTTTAAGGCTAATGCTAGTTCTAGGTCTGTTAGGGCTTTAGGCCTAGTGCCAGGGCTAGGGCTCTTAGGGCTATCGGACTAGGGCTAGGCCTGTTAGGGCTTTAGGGCTAGGTCTTGGTCTAGGGCTATTAGGGCTTTTGGTGTAGGTCTAGGGCTGGGTCTGTTAGGCCTTTAGGTCTAGGGCAAGGGCTAGGGCTGTTAGGGCTTTAGGGCTAGGGCTAGGCTTGATAGGGCTTTAGGGCTAGGGCTAGGCCTGTTAGGGCTTTAAGGCTAATGCTAGGTCTAGGGCTGTTAGGGTTTTAGGGCTAGTGCCAGGGCTAGGGCTCTTAGGGCTATAGGGCTTGGGCTAGGCCTGTTAGGGCTTTAAGGCTAATTCTAGGTCTAGGGCTGTTAGGGCTTTATGGCTAGTGCCAGGGCTAGGGCTGTTAGAGCTATAGGGCTAGGGCTAGACCTGTTAGGGCTATAGCGCTAGGGCTTGGGCTAGGGCTGTTAGGGCTATAATACTAGGGCTGTTAGAGCTTTAGGGCTAGGCTTAGGGCTCTTAGGTCTTTAGGGATAGGTCTAGGGCTAGGGCTAGGGCTGATAGGATTTTAGGGCTAGCCTTAGGGCTAGGTATTATAGAGATTTAGGGCTAGGATTAGGGCTAGAGCAGTTAGGGCTTTAGGGCTACGGCTAGGGCTATTAGGGCTTTAGGGATAAGGCCAGGGCTAGGGCTTTAGGGCTATGTTTAGGGCTAGGGCTAGGGCTAGGGCATTATGGAAAGGGCTTTAGGTCTAGGCCTAGTGCTGTTAGGTCTTTAGGGCTACGGCTAAGGCTGTTAGGGCTTTAGAACAAGGGCTGTTAGGGCTTTAGGTCTAGGCTTTGGGCTGTTAGGGCTTTAGGGCTAGGGCTAGGTCTTTAGGGCTAGGTCTAGGGCTAGGGCATTAGGGCAAGGGCTTTAGAAGAAGGGGTAGGGCTGATAGGGCTTAGGTTATGGCTGTTAGGGCTTTAGCGCTTGGTCTAGGGCTAGGCCTCTTATGGCTTAAAGGCTAATGCTAGGTCTAGGGCTGTTAGGGCTTTAGGGCTAGTGCCAGGATGATGGCTATTAGGTCTATAGGGCTAGGGCTAGGCCTGTTTGCGCTATAAGGGTAGTGCTTGATCTAGGTCTGTTAGGGCCTTTGGTGTAGGTCTAGGGCTAGGTTTGTTAGGCATTTAGGACTAGGTCTTGGGCTGTTAGGGCATTAGGGCATTAGGGCAAAGGCTTTAGGGCTAGGGTTAGGGCTGTTAGGCCATTGGATCTAGGGCTAGGACTCATGCTGATAGGGATTTAGGGCTAGGGCTAGGGCTACAGCTGATAGGGCTTTAGGGATAGGGCTAGGGCCGACTGTTAGGCCATTTGGGCTAGGGCTAGTGCTAGTGCTCATAGGGCTTTAGGGTTAGGGCTAGGGCTAGGGCTGTTAGGGCTTTAGGACTAGGGCTCTTTGGATTTTAGGGCTAGGCTTAGGGCTGTTAGTGCTATTGGGGTAGCGATAGGGCTTGGGCTTTTAGGGCTTTAGGACTAAGAAGAGGGCTAGGACTTTAGGGCTACGTTTAGGTCTAGGGCTAGGGCATTAAAGAAAGGGCTTTAGGGCTAGGCTAGTGCTGTTAGGGCTTTAGGGCTAGGCTTAAGGCTCTTTGGGCTTTAGGGCTAGGGCTAGGGCTAGGGCGGTTAGGGC
>NW_006409283.1:8300-11170 GCF_000296735.1 Chrysochloris asiatica | reverse complement strand
GGCTAGGCTTTGGGCTGTTAGGGCTTTAGGGCTAGGGCTGGGGCTTTAGGGCTAGGTCTTGGGTTAGGGGATTAGCGCAAGGGCTTTAAGGCTAGGATTAGGGCTGTTAGGGCTTTAGGGTTAGATCTAGGGCTGTTAGGGCTTTAGTGCAAGGGCTAGGGCTAAGCATTTAGGGCTAGTGTTTAAGGGCTAGAGCTAGCGCTAGCCTGTTAGGGCTTTAGGGCTAGGGCTAGTGCTAGGGCTGTTAGGGCTTTAGGGATAGGGCTAAGGCTGTTAGGTCTTTAGGGCTAGGGATAGGGCTACAGCTGTTAGAACTTTAGGAATAGTGATAGGGCCAACCTCTTAGGGCTTTCGGGTTAAGACCACGGGTAGGACTTTAGGGCTACATTTCGGGTTCGACCTAGGGCTACAGCATTAGGGAAAGAGCTTTAGGGCTAGGGCTAGTGCTGTTAGGGCTTTAGGGGTAGGGCTAGGGCTAGGGCTGTTAGGGCTTAGGGATAGGCCTATGGCTGTTAGGTCTTTAGGGCTAGGGCTAGGTCTAGAGCTTTTAGGGCTTTAGGGCTAGGGTACTGCTAGGGATGATAGGGCTTTAGGGCTAGGGCTAGGGTTGAAAGGGCTATAGGGCTTAGCTTAAGGCTAAGACTTATAGGGCTTTAGGGCTAGGGCTAGAGCAGTTAGGGCTTCAGGGCTAGGGCTAGGGCTAGGGCTGTTAGGGGTTTAGGGCTAGGGTCAGGACTAGAGCTGTTAGGGCTTTAGTCATAGGGTTATGGCTAGGGTTTTTGGGCTAGTTCTTGGGCTAGGGCATTAGGGCAAGGACTTTAAAGCTAGGGATAGTGCTGATAGGGCTTGGGCAAGGGCTGTTAGGGCTTGAGGGCTTGGGCTAGGACTAGGGCTTTAGGGCTTTAGGGCTAGGGCTATGGCTGGGGCTTTAGGGGTAGTTCTAGTGCTAGGGCATTAGGGCAAGGTCTTTAGAGCTAGGCCTAGGGTTGATAGGACTTTAGGGCTAGGGCTAGGGCTAGAGCTGTTAGGGCTTCAGGGCTAGGGCTAGAGCTGTTTTGGCTTTAGGGCTAGTGCCAGGGCTAGGGCTGTTAGGGCTATAGGGCTTGGGTTTGGGCTAGGGCTGTTAGGGCTTTTGGTGTAGGTCTAGGGATGGGTCTGTTAGGCCTTTAAGGCTAAGTCTAGGGCTGTTAGGCCTTTAAGGCTAGGTCTAGGGCTGTTAGGGTTTTAGGGCTAGGTCTAGAGCTGTTAGCGCTTTAGGGCTAGGTCTAAGGCTAGGGCATTTAGTGCTTTAGGGCTAAGGTCATGGCTAGGAATTTTAGTCTACCTTTAGGGCTAGCGCTAGGGCTAGGGCATTATGGAAAGGGCTTTAGGGCTATTGTAAGGACTAGGGCTTATAGAGCTTTAGAGGTAGGTTTAGGGCTAGAGCTGTTAGGGCTTTAGGGCTAAGGCCAGGGCTAGGAATTTAGGGCTACGTTTAGGGCAAGGGCTAGGGCTAGGGCATTATGGAAAGGGCTTTAGGGCTTGGGCTAGTGCTGTTAGGGCTTTAGGGCTACGGCTAGGACTGTTAGGGCTTTAAGGCTAAGGCCAGGGCTAGGGGTTTAGGGCTAGGTTTAGGGCTAGGGCTAGGGCATTACGGAAAGGGCTTTAGGGCTAGGGTAGGGCTGATAGGGCTTTAGGGCTAGAGTTAGGGCTAGAGATTTTAGGGCTTTAGGGCTAGGGCTAGGGCTAGGGCTGTTAGGGCTTTAGGGCTAGTACTAGAGCTGATAGGGCTTTAGTGTTAGGGCTAGAGCTGTTAGGGCTTTCGGGCTACGGCTTAGGCTAGGGCTGTTAGGACTTCAGGGCTACGTTTAGGGCTAGTGCTAGGCCTAGGGCATTAGGGAAAGGGCTTTAGGACTAGGGCTAGTGATGTTAGGGCTTTAGGGCTACGGCTAGGGATGATAGGGATTTAGGGCTAGGGCTAGGGCTAGAGCTTTTAGGGCTTTAGTCCTACTGCCAGGGCTAGGGCTGTTAGGGCTATAGGACTAGGGCTAGGCCTGTTAGGGCATTAAGGCTAATGTTAGGTCTAGGGCTCTTAGGGCTTTAGGGCTAGTGCCAGGGCTAGGGCTGTTAGAGCTATAGGGCTAAGGCTAGTGCTGTTAGGGCTTTAGGGCTAGGGCTAGGGCTGTTAGGGCTTTAGGGCTACGGCTAGGACTGTTGGGTCTTTAGGGCTAAGGCCAGGGCTAGGTGCTTAGGGCTAGGGCTAGGACTAGGGCATTAGGGAAACGGCTTTAGGGCTAGTGCTAGGGTGTTAGGACTTTAGCGTTAGGGCTAGGGCTGTTAAGGCTTTAGGGCTAAGGCCAGGGCTTGGGGTTTAGGTCTAGGGCTAGAGCTAGGGCTTTAGAGCGTGGTCTAGGGCTAGGGCAATAGGACAAGGGCTTTAGGGCTAGGGTTAGGGCTCTTAGGCCATTAGGGCAAGGGCTAGGGATAGGGCTGTTATGGATTTAGGGCTAGGGCTAGGGCTAGAGCTAAAGCTGTTAGGGTTTTAGGGATAGGGCGAGGGCCAGCCTGTTAGGGCTTTTGGGCTAGGGCTAGTGTTAGGGCTGTTAGGGCCTTAGGGGTAGGGCTAGGGCCTTAGGGCTTTAGGGCTTGGGTTAGGGCTAGGGCTTATAGGGCTTATAGGGCTTTAGGGCTAGGGCTGGGGCTACAACTGTTACGGCTATAGGGCTAGGGCTAGGCCTGTTAGGGCTTTAGGGCTAGGTCTTGGGCTAGGGCTATTAGGGCTTTTGGTGGAGGAATAGGGCTGATAAGGCTTTTGGTCTAAGGCTAGGCCTAGGCCTGGTAGGGCTTTAAGACTAATTCTAGGTCTAGGACTGTTAGGGCTTTAGGGCTAG
>NW_006409283.1:6516-8165 GCF_000296735.1 Chrysochloris asiatica | reverse complement strand
AGGGCTAGGGCTGTTAGGGCTTTAGGACTAGGGCTGTTATGGCTTTAGGGCTAGGCTTAGGGCTGTTAGGTTTTTAGGGCTAGGACTAGGGCTAGGGCTAGGGCTGATAGGGCTTTAAGACTAATGCTAGGTCTAGGGCTGTTAGGGCTTTAGTGTTAGTGCCAGGGCTAGGGCTGTTAGTGCT
Organism: Chrysochloris asiatica; assembly: GCF_000296735.1. Lineage (NCBI taxonomy): Eukaryota > Metazoa > Chordata > Mammalia > Afrosoricida > Chrysochloridae > Chrysochloris > Chrysochloris asiatica. The sequence goes on along the minus strand of NW_006409283.1, from coordinate 7,981 downwards.
TTAGGGTAGGGCTACGGCTTTAGGGCTAGGTCTAGGGCTAGGGCATTAGGGCAAGGGCTTTAGAAGAACGGGTAGGGCTGATAGGGCTTAGGTTATGGCTGTTAGGGCTTTAGGGCTTGGTCTAGGGCTAGGCCTTTTGGGGCTTAAAGGCTAATGCTAGTTCTAGGGCTGTTAGGTCTTTAGGACTAGTGCAAGGATGATGGCTGTTAGGGCTATAGGGCTAGCGCTAGGCCTGTTTGGGCTTTAAGGCAAGTGCTTGGGCTAGGGCTGTTAGGGCCTTTGGTGTAGGTCTAGGGCTAGGTTTGTTAGGCATTTTGGAATAGGTCTTGGGCTGTTAGGTCATTAGGGCATTAGGGCAAAGGCTTTAGGGCTAGGGCTAGGGCTGTTAGGCCATTGGGTCTACGGCTAGGGCTCAGGCTGTTAGGGATTTAGCGCTAGGGCTAGGGCTACAGCTGATAGGGCTTTAGGGATAGGGCTAGGGCCAGACTCTTAGGCCATTTGGGCTAGGGCGAGTGCTAGTGCTGATCGGGCTTTAGGGTTAGGGCTAGGGCTAGGGCTCTTAGGGCTTTAGGACTAGGGCTGTTTGGGTTTTAGGGCTAGGCTTAGGGCTGTTAGTGCTATTGGGGTAGGGATATGGCTTGGGCTGTTAGGGCTTTAGGGGTAAGAAGAGGGCTAGGACTTTAGGGCTACGTTTAGGTCTATGGCTAGGGCATAAAAGAAAGGGCTTTAGGGCTAGGCTAGTGATGTTAGGTCTTTAGGGCTAGGCTTAAGGCCCTTTGGGCTTTAGGGCTAGGGCTAGGGCTAGGGCGGTTAGGGCCTTCGGGCTAAGGCCAGGGCTTAGACTTTAGGGCTACGTTTAGGGCTAGGACTAAGGCTAGGGCATTAGGAAAAGGGCTTTAGGGCTAAGGCCAGGGCTAGGGGTTTAGGTTTAGGTTGAAGGCTAGGGCTAGCTAGGCCTAGGGCATTAGGGAAAGGGCTTTAGTGCTAGGGCTGTTAGGGCTTTAGGGCTAGGGCTAGGGCTACAGCTGTTAGGGCTTTAGGGCTAGTGCAAGGGCTAGTCTGTTAGGGCTTTAGGGCGAGGGCTAGTGCTAGGGCTATTAGGGCTTTATGGCTAGGGCTAGGGCTAGGGTTAGGGCTGATAGGACTTTAGGGCTAGAGCTAGAGCTGTTAGGGCTTTAGGGCTAGGGCTAGGGCTGTTAGGGCTTTAGGACTAGGGCTAGGGCTGTTAGGGCTTTAGGGCTTGGGCCAGGGCTAGGGCTTTAGGGCTAGGGCTAGGGCATTAGGGCAAGGACTTCAGAGCTAGGGCTAGGGCTGATAGGGCTTGGGATATGGCTGTTTGGGCTTTAGGTCTTGGTCTAGGGCTAGGCCTCTTAGGGCTTAAAGGCTAATGCTAGGTCTAGTGCTTTTAGGGCTTTAGGGCTAGTGCCAGGATGATGGCTGTTAAGGCTATAGGGCTAGGGCTAGG
>NW_006409283.1:3336-6192 GCF_000296735.1 Chrysochloris asiatica | reverse complement strand
GCTGATAGGGCTTTAGGGTTAGGGCTAAGGCTAGGGCTGTTAGGGCTTTAGGACTAGGGCTGTTTGGGTTTTAGGGCTGGGCTTAGGGCTATTAGTGCTATTGGGGTAGGGATAGGGCTTGGGCTGTTAGGGCTTTAGGGCTAAGGAGAGTGCTAGGACTTTAGGGCTATGTTTAGGGCTAGGGCTAGGGCATTAAAGAAAGGGCTGTAGGGCTAGGCTAGTGCTGTTAGGGCTTTAGTGCTAGGCTTAGGGCTGTTTGGACTTTAGGGCTAGGGCTAGGGCGATTAGGGCTTTATGGCTAAGGCCAGGGCTCGGACTTTAGGGCTACGTTTAGGGCTAGGACTAAGGCTAGGGCATTAGGGAAAGGGTGTTAGGGCTAAGGCCAGTGCTAGGGGTTTAGGGTTAGGTTGAGGGCTAGGGCTAGGACTAGGGCATTAGGGAAAGGGCTTTAGTGCTAGGGCTGTTATGGCTTTAGGGATAGGGCTAGGGCTACAGCTGTTAGGGCTTTAGGGATAGTGCTAGGGATAGTCTGTTAGGGCTTTAGGGCTAGGGCTAGTGCTAGGGCTATTAAGGCTTTAGGGCTAGGGCTAGGGCTAAGGCTAGGGTTAGGGCTGATAGCATTTTCGGGCTAGAGATAGAGGTGTTAGGGCTTTAAGGCTAGGGCTAGGGCTGTTAGGGCTTTAGGGCTAGAGCTAGAGCTGTTAGGGCTTTAGGGCTAGGTTTAGTGCTGATAGGACTTTCGGGCTAGAGCTAGAGCTTTTAGGGCTTTAGGGCTAGGGCTAGGGCTGTTAGGGCTTTTGGTGTAGGTCTAGGGCTAGGTCTGTTAGGCCTTTAGGGCTAGGTCTAGGGCTGTTAGGGCGTTAGGGCTAGGGCTAGGGCTGATAGGGCTTTAGGTCTAGAGTTAGGGATAGGGGTGTTAGGGCTTTAGGGCTCGTGCTAGGGCTAGGGCTGTTAGCGCTTTAGGGCTAGTACTAGAGATTTTAGTGCTTAGGGCTAGGTCTCGTAGGGCTTTAGGGCTGTGGCTAGAACTGATAGTGCTTTCTGGCTAGGGCAAGGTCTAGGGCTGTTAGGGCTTTAGGACTAGCGCTGTTAGGGCTTTAGGCCTAGGCTTAGGGCTGTTAGAGCTTTAGGGCTAGGGTTAGGGCTAGGGCTTATAGGGCTTTAGGTCCAGGATTAGGGCTAGCGCTTTTACGGCTTAAGGGCTAAGGTTCGGGCTGGGGCTAGAGCTGTTAGGGCTTCCGGGCTAGGGCTGTTAGGGCTTTAGGGCTAGGGCTAGGGCTGTCAGAGCTTTAGGGCTAGGGCTAGGCCTGTTAGGACTTTAAGGCTAATGATAGGTCTAGGGGTGTTAGGGCTTTAGGCCTAGTGCCAGGGCTAGGGCTGTTAGGGCTATAGGGCTAGGGCTAGGCCTGTTAGGGCTTTAGGGCAAGGTCTTGGGCTAGGGCTATTAGGGCTTTTGGTGTAGGTCTAGGGCTGGGTCTGTTAGGCCTTTAGGGCTAGGTCTAGGAATTGTTAGGGCTTTAGTGCTAGGGCTAGGACTGATAAGGCTTTAGGGCTAAGGCTAGAGCTAGGCCTGTTAGGGCTTTAGGGCTAGGGCTAGGGTAGGGCTGTTAGGGCTTTAGGGCTAGTGCTAGAGCTGATAGGGCTTTAGAGTTAGGGCTAGTGCTAGGGCTGTTAGGGCTTTAGTACTAGGGTTGTTAGGGCTTTAGGGCTAGGCTTTGTGCTGTTAGGGCTTTAGGACTAGGGCTAGGGCTTTAGGGCTAGGTCTTGGGTTAGGGCATTAGTGCAAGGGCTTTAAGGCTAGGATTAGGGTTGTTAGGGCTTTAAGGATAGATCTAGGGCTGTTAGGGCTTTAGTGCAAGAGCTAGAGCTAAGGATTTAGGGCTAGTGTTTAAGGGCTAGGGCTAGCCTGTTAGGGCTTTAGGGCTAGGGATAGGGCTACAGCTGTTAGAGCTTTAGGAATAGGGATAGGGCCAACCTGTTAGGGCTTTAGGGTTTAGACAACGGTAGGACTTTAGGGCTACGTTTCGGGTTCGAACTAGGGCTACAGCATTAGGGAAAGGGATTTAGGGCTAGGGCTAGTGCTGTTAAGGCTTTAGGGGTAGGTCTAGGGCTAGGGCTGTTAGGGCTTTAGGGCTAGGGCTAGTGCTAGGGATGTTAGGCTTTTAGGGCTAGGGCTAGGGTTGAAAGGGTTTTAGGGCTTAGGTTAGGGCTAGGACTTATAGGGCTTTAGGGCTAGGGCTAGGGCTCGAGCAGATAGGGCTTCAGGGCTAGGGCTAGGGCTGTTAGGGCTTTCGGGCTATGATCAGGGCTAGAGCTGTTAGGGCTTTAGTGCTAGGGTTAAGGCTAGGGTTTTTGGGCTAGGTCTAGGGCTAGGGCATTAGGGCAAGGGCTATAGGGCTAGGGCTAGTGCTGTCAGGGCTTTAGGGCTAGGGTTAGGACAGTTAGGGCTTTAGGGCTAAGGCCAGGGCTAGGGGTTTAGGGCTAGGTTTAGGGCTAGGGCTAGGCCATTAGGGAAAGGGCTTTAGGGCTAGGGTAGGGCTGATAGGGCTTTAGGGCTAGAGCTAGGGCTTGGGCTGTTAGGGCTTTAGGGCTAGTACTAGAGCTGATAGGGCTTTAGGGTTAGTGCTAGAGCTGTTAGGGCTTTGGGCTACGGCTTAGGCTAGGGCTGTTAGGGCTTTAGTGCTAAGACCTGGGCTAGGACTTCAGGGCTACGTTTAGGGCTAGTGCTAGGGCTAGGGCATTAGGGAAAGGGCTTTAGGGCTAGGGCTAGTGCTGTTAGGGCTTTAGGGCTACGGCTAGGGCTGATAGGGATTTAGGGCTAGGGCTAGGGCTAGAGTTTTTAGGGCTTTAGGCCTA
>NW_006409283.1:0-546 GCF_000296735.1 Chrysochloris asiatica | reverse complement strand
TAGGGCTAGGGCTAGTGCTGTTAGGGCTTTAGGGCTAGGCTTAAATCTGTTTGGGCATTAGGGCTAGGGCTACAGCTAGGGCGGTCAGGGCTTTAGGGCTAAGGCCAGGGCTCGGACTTTAGGGTTACGTTTAGGGCTAGGACTAAGGCTTGGGCATTAGGGAAAGGGCTTTAGGGCTAAGGCCAGGGCTAGGGGTTTAGGGTTATGTTGAGGGCTAGTGCTAGGCCTAGGGCATTAGGGAAAGGGCTTTAGTGCTAGGGCTGTTAGGGCTTTAGGGCTAGGGCTACAGCTGTTAGGGCTTTAGGGATAGTGCAAGGGCTAGTCTGTTAGGGCTTTAGGGAGAGGGCTAGTGCTAGGCTATTAGGGCTTTAGGGCTAGGGCTAGGGTTAGGGCTGATAGGACTTTAGGGCTAGAGCTAGAGCTGTTAGGGCTTTAGGGCTAGGGTTAAGGCTGATAGGACTTTAGGGCTAGGGCTAGGGCTGTTAAGGCTTTTGGAGTAGGTCTAGGGCTAGGTCTGTTAGGCCTTTAGAGCTAGGTCTAGGGCTG
>NW_006409282.1:95696-97187 GCF_000296735.1 Chrysochloris asiatica | reverse complement strand
ATATACAGAGAGTTAGCGACATGGCAGAGTAGTGCATCATTTCCATATACAGAGTTCTAGCTACCTGCCAGATGTGTTCAATGTGTCCATATACTGAGAGCTAGCTACATGGCAGAGTAGTCCAACATGTCCTTATTCAGGGTAGTAACTACAAGGCAGATGTGTCCAAAGTGTCCATATACTGACAGCCAACTACATTGCACACAAATCCAATATGCTCATATACTGAGAGCTACCTACTTGACTGATCAGTCCAACATATCCATGTACAGAGAGCTAGCTACATGGCAGATGAGTCCAAAATACCCATATACAGAGAGCTAGCCACATGGCAGGGCAAGGCAACATTTCCATATACCGAGTTCTAGCTACAAGGCAGATGAGTCCAACTAGTCTATAAACAGTGAGCTAGCTACATGGCAGAGTAGTGCAACATTTTCATATACAGAGTTCTAGGTACTTGGCAGATGTGTGCAACGTGTCCATATACTGAGATCTACCTACATGGCAGAGTAGTCCAACATGTCCATATACAGGGTACTAGCTCCATGGCAGATGAGTCCAACATACCCATATACAGAGAGCTAGCTAAAAGGCAGAAAACAACAGTACATTCATACACAGATACCTAACTTCTTGGCAGATCAGTCCAACATATCCATGTACAGAGAGCAAGCTACATGGGAAACGTGTCTAAAATATCCGTATAAAGAGAGCTAGATACATGGCATGGTAGTGCAACATTTCCATATACAGAGCTACATGGCAGAGTAGTGCAACATTTCCATATACAGAGTTCAAGCTACATGGCAGATGTGTCCAACGTGTCCATATACTGAGAGCTAGCTACATGGCAGACTAGTCCAATATGTTTATATTCAGGGCACTGGCTACATGTCAGATGTGTCCAAGATGTCCATATACTGAGAGTTACTTTTATGGCACACAAGTCTAATATGTTCATATACAGAGAGCTACCTACTTTTCAGATCAGTCCAACATATCAATGTACAGAGACCTAGATTCATGGCACATGAATCCAAAATGTCCATATTCAGAGAGCTAGCTACATGGCAGTGTAGTGCAACATTTCCCTATACTGAATTCCAACTACATGGCAGACATGTCAACGCTTTTCATATAACTGAGAGCCACCTACATGGCAGACAAATCCAATATGTTCATATACAGAGAGCTACCTACATTGCAGGATAGTGCAACATTTCCATAAAAAGAGTCCTAACTACAAGACAGATGTGTCCAACTTGTCTATATATAGAGAGTTAGCTACAAGGTAGAGTAGTGCAACATTTCCATATACAGAGTTCTAGATACATGGCAGATGTGTCTAACGTGTCCATATACTAAGAGCTAGCTACAAGACACAGTAGTCCAATGTTGCAGACCGTGTAAGACTAGTCAGAGGTTCGAGGCCTTCTAGGGCCAAGTGTAACAAATGAGGCCACTGGCAGTTAATGGCAAATTGCTTTC
>NW_006409282.1:93478-94901 GCF_000296735.1 Chrysochloris asiatica | reverse complement strand
GAGGGCATGCAGTAAAGATTGCAGGGCAGTGAGTTGCTGCCTGCAGAGGCCACGATGCCTGTACTACCAAGCCTGCCCACAAGTGATGTATCCACCCTGGCTTTGGGGTGCCTTATTGTCTCTCTCTTTGTCTCTTTCTGTGTATTCTTGATATATTGCAATAGCCGTCAGGTATCCTCTCCTCGTGAACTGAACCCCTATGTCGAGGCGGGTCCCCGACAGTCCAACATGTCCATATTCAGCGTAGTAGCTACATGGCAAATGTGTCCGATGTGTCCATATACTGAGAGCCAACTACAGGGCACACAAGTCCAATATGTTCATATACAGGGAGCTACCTACATGGCATATCAGTCTGACATATCCATGTACTGAGGGCTAGCTACATTGCAGACGAGTCCAAAATGTCCATATACAGAGAGCTAGAGACATGAAGAGTAGTGCAAAATTTCCATATACAGAGTTCTAGCTACAAGGCAGATGAGTAAAATTGTCTATATACAGAGAGCTAGCTACATGGCAGAATACTCCAACATGCCATATTCAGAGTTCTAGCTATATGGCAGATGTTTACCATGTGTCCATATACTGAGAGCTAGCTACATGGAAGACAAGTCCATTATGTTCATATACAGAGAGCTACTTACTTGGCAGATGAGTCCAACATATCCATATACTGAGAGCTAGCTATATGGCAGACGAGTCCAAAATGTCCATATACAGAGAGCAAGCTACATGGAAGGGTAGTGATTCATTTCCATATACAGAGGTCTAGGTAGAAGGCAAAAGAGTCCAACTTGTCTATACACAGAGAGCTAGCTACATGACAGAGTAGTGCAACATTTCCATATACAGAGATCTAGGTATATGGCAGATGTGTCCAACATGTCCATACACAGAGAGCTAGCTACATGGCAGAGCAGTCCAACATGTCCATATACAAGGTACTAGCTACATGACACATGAGTCCAACTTGTCCATATACTGAGAGCTAACTACATGGCAGACACGTCCAATATGTTCATATACAGAGAGCTACCTACTTCACAGATCAGTCCAACATGTACAGAGAGCTAAGACATGGTAGACGAGTCCAAAATGTCCATATATAGAGAGCTAGCTACATGGCATTGTAGTGCTACATTTCCATAAACAGAGTTCTACCTACAAGGCAGATGAGTCCAATTTGTCTGTATACAGAGATGTAACTACATGGCAGGGTAGTGCAACATTTCCATATACAGAGTTCTAGCAACATGGCAGATGTGTCCAACGTGTCCATATATTGAGGGATAACTACATGGCGGTGTATTCCAACATGTACATATTTAGGGTAGTAATTACATGGCAGATGTGTCACATGTGTCCATATATTGAGAGCCACTTACCTAGCAGACAAGTCCAATATTTTCATATACAGAGA
>NW_006409282.1:88034-93170 GCF_000296735.1 Chrysochloris asiatica | reverse complement strand
TATCCAACGTGTCCATATACTGAGAGCTACCTACATGGCAGACAAGTCCAATATGTTCATATACAGAGAGCTACATACTTGTCAGATCAATACAACATATACATGTACAGAGAGCTAGCTACATGGCAGATGGAACCAAAATGTCCATATACAGAGAGCTACTCATATAGCAGTGTAGTGAAACATTTCCATATACAGAGTTCTAGCTATAAGGCAGAAGAGTCCAACTAGTCTATATACAGAGAGCTAGCTACATGGCAGGGTAGTTCAACATGTCCAAAATCAGGATGCTAGCTACAAGGCATATGAGTCCAACATGTCCATATACTGAGAGCTAGCTACATGGCAGACAAGTCCAATTTGTTCATATACAGAGAGTGACCTACTTGGCCGATCAGGCCAACATATTCAGGTACAGAGATCTAGCTACATGGCAGACGAATCCAAAATGTCCATAATACAGAGACATAGCTTCATGGAATGGTATTTAAACATTTCCATATACAGAGTTCTAGCTACAAGGCAGATGATTCCAAAATGTCCATATACACAGTGCTAGCTCCATGGGAGGGTATTACAACATTTCCATAATACAATGTTGTAGCTACATGGCAGATGAGACCGACTTGTCTATATACAGAGAGCTATCTACAAGGCAGAGTAGTGCAACATTTCCATATACAGAGTTCTAGCTACAATGCAGGTGTGACAAACCTGTTCATATACTGAGAGCTACCTACAGGGCATATCAGTCCAAATATCCATGTATAGAGAGCTAGCTACATGGCAGAAGAGTCCAAAAGGTCCACATACAGAGAGCTAGCTACATGGGAGACAAGTCCAATATGTTCATATACAGAGAGCTACCTACTTGGTAGATCAGTCCAACATATCCATGTTCAGAGAGCTAGCTATATGGCAGACAAGTCCAATATGTCCATATACAGAGAGACAGCTACATGTCAGAGAAGAGCAACATTTCCATATACAGAGTTCTAATTACAAGGCAGATGAGTTCAACTTGTCTATATACAGTGAGCTAGCTACATGGCAGAGTAGTCCAAGATGTCCATATACAGAGTTCTAGCTACATGGCAGATGTGTCTTCGTGTCCATATACTGAGGGCTAGCTACATGGCATATCAGTCCAACATGTCCATATACAGGGTATTAGCTACATGGCAGATGAGTCCAACATGTTCATACACTGAGAACTAGCTACATTGCAGGCAAGTCCAAAATGTCCATATACAGAAAGCATGCTTCAAAGAAGGGTAGTGCAACATTTTCATATACAGAGTTCTAGATACAGGGACGATGTGACCAATGTGTCCATATACTGATAGCTAGCTACGTGGACGGGTAGTTGAACATGTCCATATACAGGGTACTATCTAAATAGCAGATGAGTTAAAAATGTCCATATACAGAGAGCTAGCTACATGGCAGAGTAGTCCAACATGTCCATATACAGGGTACTAGCTACATGGCCGATGAGTCCAGCATGTCCATATTCAGGGTACTAACTACATGGAAGATATGTCCAACATGTCCATATCCTGAAAGCCATCTACATAGCAGACAAGTTCAATATGTTCATATACAGAGAGCTACTTACTTGGCAGATTAGTCCAACATATCCATAGACAGAGAGTTAGCTACATGGAAGACGATTCCAAAATGTCCAAATACAGAGAGCTAGCTACATGGCAGGGTAGTGCAATATTTCCATATACAGGGTTCTAGCTATAAGGCAGGGTAGTGCAGCATTTCCACATACAATGTTATAGCTCAAGGCAGATGAGTCCATCTTGCATATATACAGAGAGCTAGCTACAAGGCAGAGTAGTGCAACATTTCCATATACAGAATTTTAGCTTCAGGGCAGATGTGTCAAACGTATCCATATACTGAGAGCTACCTACAGGACAGATCAGTCCAAAATATCCATGTAAAGACTGCTAGCTACATGGCAGAGGAGTCCTAAATGTCCATATACAGAGAGCTAGCTAAATGTTAGACAAATCCAATATGTTCATATACAGAGAGGTATCTACTTGGCAGATCAGTCCAACATATCCATGTTCAGAGAGCTAGCTACATGGAATACGATTCCAAAAATGTCCATATACAGAGAACTAGCCACATGGCAGAGTAGAGCAACATTTCCATATACAGAGTTCTAATTACAAGGCAGATGAGTCCTAGTTGTCTATATACAGAGAGCTAGCTACATGGCAGTGTAGTGCAACATTTCCATATACAGAGTTCTAGTTACAAGGCAGATGAATCCAAAGTGTTCTTATACTGAGAGCTAGCTACATAGCAGAGAAGTACACCATGTCCATATACATGGTACTAGCTACACGGCAGATGAGTCCAATATGTGCATATATTGAGAGTTAGTTACATGGCAGACAAGTCCAATATGTTCATCTACAGAGAGCTAGCTACATGGCAGTGTAGTGCAACATTTCCATATACAGAGTCCTAACTACATGGCAGTTGTGTCCAACGTGTCCATATACAGAAAGCTAGCTACGTGACAGAGCAGTTAATCATGTCCATATGCAGGGAACTAGCTACATTGGCAGATGAGTCCAACATGTTCATATACTGAAACATAGCCTCATGGAGGACAAGTCCAATATGTTCATATACAGAGAGCTACTTACCTGTCTTATCAGTCCAACCTATCCATGTGCAGAGAGCTAGCTACATGGAAGACCAGTCCAAAATGTCCATAAACAGAGAGTTAGCTACATGGCAGGATAGTGCAACATTTCCATATAAAGATTTTTAGCTACAAGGCCCATGAGTCCAACCTGTCTATATATACAGACCTAACTACCTTGCAGGGTACTGCAACATTTCCATGTACTGAATTCAACCTACATGGCAGATGTGTCCAATGTTTCCAGATACTGAGAGCTAGCTACATGGCAGAATACTCCAACATGTCCATATTCAGAGTTCTAGCTACAAGACAGATGTGTATGATGTTTCCAGATACTGAGAGCTAGCTACATGGCAGAAAAGTCAAACGAGTCCATATTCAGGGTACTAGCCACATGGCAGATGTGTCCAGCTTGTCCATATACTGAGAGCCACTTAAATGGCAGACAAGTCCAATATGTTCATATTCAGAGCAGTTCAACATATCCATGTACAGAGAGGTAGCTACATGGATAACGAGTTCAAAATGTCCATATACAGAGAGCTAGCTACTTAGCACGGTAGTGCAACATTTCCATATAATGAGTTCTAGCTACATGGCAGATGTGTCAAAGATGTTCATATACTGAGAGCTATCTGCATGAAAGACAAGCCCAATACGCTCACATACACAGAGCTACCTAATTGGCAGATCAGTCCAACATATCCATGTACGGAGAGCTAGCTACATGACAGACGAGTCCAAAATGTCCTTATACAGAGAACAGGCTACATGGTAGGGTGGTGCCACATTTCCATAATCAGAGTTCTAGCTCCAAGGCAGATGAATTCAATTTGTCTATACACAGAGATCTAGCTACATGGTAGAGTAATGCAACATTTTCATATACAGAGTTTGAGCTACATCGCAAATGTGTCCAAAGCATCCATATACTGAGAGCTAGCTACATGGCAGAGTAGTCCAACATGTCCACATTCAGGGTAGTAGCTACATGGAATATGTGTCCATCATGTTCATATACTGAGAGCCACCTACATGGCAGAAAAGTCCAATATGTTCATATACAGAGAGATACCTACTTGGCAGATCAGTCATAATAACTATGTATAGAGAGCTAGATACATGGCAGACGAGTACAAAATGTCCATATACAGAGAGCTAGCTACATGGCAGGGTAGTGAAACATTTCTATACACAAAGTCCTAGGTATATGGCAGATGTGTCCAACGTGTCCATGTACTGAGAGTTAGCTACATGGCAGATGAGTACAGCATGTGTATATTTAGAGGGGTACCTACAAGGCAGATGAGTCCCACATGTCTATCTACAGAACATTAGGTACATGACATGGTAGAGCAACATTTCAATATACAGAGTTCTAGCTACAAGGCAGATGAGTCCAAGTTGTCTAATTACAGAGAGCTAGCTGCATGGCAGTGTAGTGCAATATTTCCATATACAATGTTTTAGCAACATGGAACATGTGTCCAATATGTCCATAAACTGTGGGCTATTTACATGGTAGAGTAGTCCAACATGTCCATATTCAGGGTACTAGCTACATGCAGATGTGTCCTTCGTGTGCATACACTAAGAGCTAGCTCTATGGAAGACAAGTCCAGTATGTTCATATACAGAGAGCAAACTACTTTGCAGATCAGTCCAACATATCCATGTACAGACAGCTAGCTACATGGCAGAGTAGTCCAACATGTCCATATTCAGGGTATTAGCTACATGGCAGATGTGTCCAACTTGTCCATATACTGAGAGTCACCTACATGGCAGACAAGTCCAATATAATCATATACAGAGAGCTACCTACTTGGCAGGTCACTCCAACCTATCCATGTACAGAGAGATAGCTACATGAAAGACAATTCCAAAATGTCCATATACAGAGAACTAGCTACATGGCAGGGTAGTGCAACATTTCCATATACTGAGTTCTAGCCACATGGCAGATGTGTCAAGGGTGTTCATATGCTGAGAGCTACCTACATGACAGACAAATCCAATATGTTCATATAGAGAGAGCTACAAACTTTTCAGATCAGTCCAACATATCCATGTACAGAGAGATACCTACATGGCAGACGAGTCCAAAATGACCATATACAGAGAGCTAGCCACATGACAGGATAGTGCAACATTTCCATATACAGAGTTCTACCTACAAGGCAGATAAAACCAACTTGTCTATATACAGAGAGCTAGCTACATGGCAGAGTAGTAAAGAATTTCCAAATACAGAGATCTAGCTACATGGCAGTTGTGTCCAATGTGTCCACTTACTGTGAGATACCTACATGGCAGAGTAGTACAACATGTCCATACACAGGGTACTAGCTACATCTCAGAGGGTTCCAACATGTCCATTTACTAAGAGCTAGCTACATTGCAGACAAGTCTCACATGTTCATCTACAGAGAGCTACCTACTTGGCAGATCAATCCAAC
>NW_006409282.1:52234-55885 GCF_000296735.1 Chrysochloris asiatica | reverse complement strand
GTTGGCCCAGGATCGAGCATTGTTTCGTTCTGCTGTGCATGGGGTCGCTATGAGTCGGTTCCGACTCGATGGCACCTGACAACAACAAGTTACATGGCAGATGAGTCCATCATGTCCACATACTGAGAACTACCTACATGGCATATCCATTCAAAATATTTATGCACAGATATCTAGCTACCTTGCAGAAGAGTCCAAAATGTCCATATACAGAGAGTTAGCTACATGGCAGGGTAGTGTAACATTTCAATATACAGAGCTCTAGCTACAAGGCAGATGAGTCCAACTTGTGTATATACAGAGAGCTAGCTACATGGCAGAGAAGTCCAATATGTTCATATACAGAGAGCTACCTACTTGGTAGATCAGTCAAATATATCCATGTATACAGAGCTAACTACATGGCAGATGAGTCCAAAATGTCCATATACAGAGAGCTAGCTACATGGTAGGGTAGTGCAATATTTCAATATACAGAGTTCTAGCTAGAAGGCAGATGTGTCCAACTTGTCTATATACAGAGAACTAGCTACATGGAAGAGTAATGCATCATTTTCCTAAACAGAGTGCTATCTGCATGGCAGATGTGTCCAACATGTCCATACATGGCAGATGAGTCCAACATGACCATATACTGAGAGCTATCTAAATGGAAGACAAGTACAATATGTTCATATGTAGAGAGCTGGGTACATGGCAGGGTAGTGCAACATATCCATATACAGAGTTCTCGCTACATAGCAGATATGTCCAATCTGTCCATATACTGAGTACTACCTACATGGTAGATCAGTCCAAAATATCCATGCCCAGAGAGCTAGGGACATATCAGACGAGTCCAAAATGTTCATATACAGAGAGCTAGCTACATGGCAGAGTACTGCAACATTTCCATATAGAGAGTTCAAACTTCATGGCAGATGAGTCCAAAAGGTTCATATTATGAGAGCTAGCTAAATTACAGGTTAGTGAAACATTTCCATATACACAGTTAAAGCTACATTGCAGATGAGTCCAAAGAGCTCATATACTGAGAGACAGCTACATGGCAAAGTAGTCCAACATGTCCGTAAAAAGAGTACTATCTACCTGGATAAAAAATCCAACATGTCCAAATACTGAGAGCTAGCAATATGGCAGACAAGTCCAATATGTTCATATACAGAGAGCTACCTACTTGTCAGATCAGTCCAACATATCCATGTTCAGAGAGCTAGCTACATGGCAGAAGAGTCCAAAATGTCCATATACAGAGAGCTAGCTACATGACAGGATAGTGCAGCGTTTCCATATACAGAGTTCTGGCTACATGGCAGATATGTCCAACGTGTCCATATACTGAGTGCTAACTACATGGTAGATCAGTCCAAAATATCAATGCCCAAAGAGCTAGGGACATGTCAGACGAGTCCAAAATGTTCATATACAGAGAGCTAGCTACATGGCAGAGTAGTGCATCATTTGCAAATACAGAGTTCAAGCTACATGGTAGATGAGTCCAAAGTGTTCATATACTGAGAGCTCTCTACATAGCAGGGTAGTGAAACATTTCCATATACAGAGTTGTAGGTACAAGGCAGATGAGTCCAACTTGTCTATATACAGAGAACTAGCTAAATGGCAGAGTAGTGCATAATTTCCATATAAAGAGTTCAAGTTACATGGCAGATGAGTTCAAAGTGTTCATATACTGAGAGCTAGCTACATGGCAATGTGTTGAAACATTTCCATATACAGAGTTCCAGCTACAAGACAGATGAATCCAACTTGTCTATATACAGAGAGCTAGCTTCATGATAGAGTAGTGTATCATTTCCATATAAAGTGTTAAAGCTACATGGCAGATGAGTCCAACTTATCTTATCTATATCCAAGGCAGAGTAGTGCATCATTTTCATATACAGAGTACTAGCTACCTGGCTAATGAGTCCAACAGGGACATATACTGAGAGCGAGTATGATGGCAAACAGGTCCATTATGTACATATACAGAGAGCTACCTACCTGGCAGATCAGTCCAACATAGCTATCTAGCTACATGGCAGAGTAGTGCAACATGTCCATATAGAGGGTACTCGCTACATGGCAGATGAGTCCAACATGTTCATACACTGAGAGCTAGCTACATGGCAGACAAGTCCTATATGTTCATATACAGAGAGCTACCTACCTGGCATATCCGTCCAACATATACATGTGCAGAGAGCTAGCTACATGGCAGATGAGTCCAAAATGTCCATAAACAGAGAGCTAGCTACAGGTCACGGTAGTGAAACATTTCCATAAACAGAGTTCTAGCTACAAGGCAAATGTGTCCAACTTGTCTGTATACGGAGAGCAAGCTACATGGCCGAGTAGGGCAAAATGTCCATATTCAGAGTTCTAGATACATGGCAGATGTGTCCAACGTGCTCATATAATGAGAGCTAGCTACATGGCAGAGTAGTCCAACATATCCATATTCATGGTACTCGCTACATGGCAGATGAGTCCAACATATCCATATACTGAGAGCTAACTACATGTCAGATGAGTCAAAATGTCCATATACAGAGAGCTAGCTACATGGCAGAGTACTACAACATTTCCCTACACAGAGTTAAAACTCCATGGCAGATGAGTCCAAAATGTTCTAATTTTGAGAGCTAGATAAATGGCAGGGTCGTGAAACATTTTCATATACAGAGTTCAAGCTACATTGCAGAGGAGTCCAAAGAGCTCATATACTGAGAGATAGCTACATGGCAAAGTACTCCAACATGTCAGTATAAAGAGTATTATCTACCTGGATAAAGAGTCCAACATGTCCAAATACTGAGAGCTAGCAAGATGGCAGACAAGTCCAATATGTTCATTTACAGAAAGCTACCTACTTGTCAGATCAGTCCAACATTTCCATGTTCAGAGAGCTAGCTACATGGCAGAAGAGTCTAAAATGTCCATATACAGAGAGCTAGCTACATGGCAGGGTAGTGCAACATTTCCATATACAGACTTCTAGTTAAAAGGCAGAAGACTCCAACTTTTCTATATACAGAGAGCTAGCTACATGGCATAGTAGGGCACCATTTACGTATACAGAGTTCTTGTAGCTAGAAGTCTGTATATGGAAATGTTGTAATATCCTTTATATAGTTAGCACTCTGTACATGGACATTTTGGACACATCTTCCATGTAGCTAGCTCTCGGTACATGGATATTTTGGAAAGATCGGCCATGTAGGTAGCTCTCAGTATATGGACACATTGCACACATCTGTCATATAGCACGTAGTGTTTATATTCTCACGATGAACTACTCAGCCATGTAGCTAGTTCTCAGTATATGAACACTTTGGACTCATCTGTCAAGTAGCTTGAAACCTGTATATAGAAATGATGCACTACACTGCCATGTAGCTAGCTCTGTGTACATGGATATGTTGGACTGATCTACCAAGTAGGTAGCTCTCTATATATGAACATATTGGACTCATCTGCCATGTAGCTAGCTCTCAGTATACGTACATGTTGGTCTCATATGCAATGTAGCTAGAATTCTGTATTTGGACATGTTGGAGTACTCTGCCATGTAGCTAGCTCTCAGTATATGGACACATTGGACTCATCTGCCATGTAGCTAGAACTCTGTATATGGAAATGTTGCACTAC
>NW_006409282.1:48020-51931 GCF_000296735.1 Chrysochloris asiatica | reverse complement strand
ACTCTGCCATGTAGCTAGCTCTCTGTATATGAACATATTGAACCTGTCTGCCATGTAGATAGCTCTCAGTATATGGACATGTTGGATTCATCTGCCATGTAGCTAGCTCTCAGTATATGTACAAGTTGGACTCATCTGCCTTGTAGCTAGTAACTTGTATATGGACATGGGGGACTACTCTGCCAAGTAGCTAGCTCTCTGCATATGGATATTTTGGACTCGTCTTCCATGTAGCTAGCTCTCTGTACATGAATAAGTTGGACTGATCTGCCAACTAGGTAGCTCTGTGTATATGAACATATGGGACTTGTCTGCCATGTAGCTAGCTCTCAGTATATAGACATGTTGGACTCATCTGCCATGTAGCTATTACCCTATATATCGACATGTTGAATTACTCTGCCATGTAGCTAACTCTCAGTATATGGACACATTGGACACATCTGCCATCTAGCTAGAACTCTGTATATGGAAATGTTGCACTACTCTGCCATGTGGCTGGCTCTCTATATATGGACATTTTGGACTCAACTGCCATGTAGCTAGCTCTCTGTACATGGATATTTTGTACTGATATGTCAAGTAGGTAGAACTCACTACCCTGCCATGTATCTAGCTCTCTGTATATGGATATTTTGGACTCATCTGCCATGTAGCTAGCTCTCTGTGCATGGATATGTTGGAATGATCTGCCAAGTAGGTAGCTTTCTGTGTATGATCATATCGGACTTTTCTGTCATGTGCATGACTCTCAGTATATGGACAAGTTGGACACATTTGCCATGTAGGTAATACCCTGCATATGGACATGTTGGACTATGCCATGAAGCTAGCTCCCAGTATATGGACACATTGGAGACATCTCCCCTGTAGCTAGAACTCTGTATATGGAAATGTTGTACTATTCTGCCATGTAGCTAGCTCTCTGTATACAGACACATTGGACTAATCTGCCTTGTAGCTAGAACTCTGAATATGGAAATGTTGCACTACCCTGCCATGTGGCTTGCTCTCTATATTTGGATATTTTGGACTTGTCTGCCATGTAGGTACCTCTCAGTATATGGACACGTTGTCCACATCTGCCATGTAGCTACTACCCTAAATATGGACATGTTGAACTACTCTGCCATGTAGCTAGCTCTCAGTATATGAACACGTTGGATACATCTGCCATGTAGCTAGAACTTTGTATATGGAAATGATGCACTATTCTGCTTTGTAGCTAACTCTCTGTATATAGACAAGTTAGACTCATCTGCCTTGTAGCTAGAACTCTGTATATGGAAATGTTGCACTACCCTGCCATGTAGCTATCTCTCTGTTTATGGACATTTTGGACTCGTCTGCCATGTAACTAGCTCTCTGTACATGGATATGTTGGACTGATTTGCCCAGTAAGTAGCCCTCTGTATATGAATATATTGGACTTGTCTGCCCTTGTAAGTGGCTCTCAGAATATGGACACGTTGGACACATCTGCCATATAGCTACTACCCTGAATATGGATATGTTGTATTACTCTGCCATGTAGCTAGCTCTCAGTATATGGACATGTTGGACACATCGGCCATGTAGTTAGAACTCTGTATATGGTAATGTTCCACTACTCTGCCATGTAGCTAACTCTCTGTATATAAACAAGTTGGACTCATCTGCCATGTAGCTAGAATCCTGTATATGGAAATGTTGCACTACCCTGCCATGTGTCTAGCTCTCTGTATACAGACCTTTTTGACTCATCTACCATGTAGCTAGCTTTCTGTACATGAATATGTTGGACTGATCTGAATAGCATATAGCTCTCTGTATATGAACATATTGGACTTGTCTGCCATGTAGGTAGCTCTCATTATATGGACATGTTGGACTCATCTGCCATGTAGCTAGTACCCTGTATATGGTCATGTTGGAATACTCTGCAATGTAGCTAGCTCTCAGTATATGGACAAGTTGGACTCATCTGCCTTGTAGCTAGTAACCTCTATATGGACAAGTTGGACTACTCTGCCAAGTAGCTAGCTCTCTGTATATGGACATTTTAGATCCATCTTCCATGTAGCTAGCTCTCTGTACATGAATATGTTGGACTGATTTGCCATGTAGGTATATCTCTGTATATGAACATATTGCATGTGTCTGCCATGTAGCTAGCTCTCAGTATAAGGACATGTTGGACTTATCTTCCATGTAGCTAGCACCTTGTATATGGATATGTTGAACTACTCTGCCATGTAGCTGGCTCTCTATATATAGACAAGTTGGACTCATCTGCCTTGTGGCTAGAAATCTGTGTATGGAAATGATGCACTACTCAGCCATGTAGCTAGCTCTATGTATATGGATATTTTTGACTTGTCTTACATGTAGCTAGCTCTCTGTACATGGATTTTTTAGACTGACCTGCCATGTAGCTAGCTCTCTATTTGTTAACATATTGGACTTTTTTGCCATGTAGCTAGCTTT
Source organism: Chrysochloris asiatica (assembly GCF_000296735.1). Lineage (NCBI taxonomy): Eukaryota > Metazoa > Chordata > Mammalia > Afrosoricida > Chrysochloridae > Chrysochloris > Chrysochloris asiatica. The sequence goes on along the minus strand of NW_006409282.1, from coordinate 49,465 downwards.
CAGTATATGGACACATTGGACACATCTGCTATGTAGCTAATATCCTGTATATGGACATGTTGGACTGATCTGCCATGTATCTAGCTATCAGTTTATGGACATGTTGGACTCATCTGCCAAGTAGCTAGTAAGTTGTGTATAGACAAGTTTACCTACTCTGCCATGTATCTTTGTTGTTGTTGTTAAGTGCCATCGAGTCGGTTCCGACCCATAGCGACACTGTACAGGGTTTCCTAGGGTGTAAATCTTTACGGGAGTAGAAAGCCTCATCTTTCTCCCGCGGACCGGCTGGTAGTTTCGAACCGCTGACCTTAAGGTTCGCAGCTCTCAGTATATTGTCATGTTGGACTCATCAGCCATTTAGCTAGTACACTGTATATGGACATGTTGCACTACACTGCCATGCAGCTAGCTCTCAGTATATTAACACTTTGGACTCATCTGCCATGTAGCTTGAACTCTGTATATGGAAATTATGCACTGTGCTGCCATGTAGGTAACTCTCTTTATATAGACAAGTTGTACTCAACTGCCTTGTGGCTACTACCCTGTATTTGGACATGTTGAACTACTCTGCCATCTAGCTAGCTCTCAGTATATGGATACACTGGAGACATCTGCCATGTAGCTATAACTCTGTATATGGAAATGATGCACTATTCTACCATGTAGCTAGCTTTATGTATATGGACATTTTGGACTCGTCTGACATGTAGCTATCTCTCTGCACATGGATATGTTGGACTGATTTGCCATGTAGCTAGAGCTCTTTATAAGAACATATTGGACTTGTCTGCCATGTAGCTAGTTCTCAGTATATGGACATGTTGGACACCTCTGCTATGTACCTAGTACCGGTATATGGACATGTTGGACTGATTTGCCATGTAGCTAGCTCTCAGTATATGGACATGTTGGAATCATCTGACATGTACCTAGTAACCTGTATGTGGACATGATAGCCTAGTCTGCCATGTAGCTAGCTCTCAGTATAAGGACACGTGGGACACATCTGCAATGTAGCTAGAACACTGAATATGGGAATGTTGCACCACCCTGCCATGTAGCTAGCTCTCTGTATATGAACCTATTGGAAGTGTCTGCCATGTAGTTAGCTCTCAGTATATGGACACATTGGAGTCACCTGCCATGAAGCTAGAAGTCTGTATATGGAATGTTGCACTACTCTGCCATGTATCTAGCTCTCTGTATGTGGACAATTTGGACTCATCTGCCTTGAAGCTAGGAGTGTGTATATGGAAATTTTGCACTACCTTGCCATGTAGCTAGCTCTCTTTATATAGACATGTTGGACTCATCTGCCTTGAAGATAACCCTCTAAATATACACGTGTTGGACTCATCTGCCATGTAGCTAACTCTCAACATATGGACACATTGGTCTCATCTGCCATGTATCTAGTACTTTGTATATGGAAATGTTGC